>NC_067495.1:19160091-19460091 GCF_947179515.1 Apodemus sylvaticus | reverse complement strand
ATTGTTGTACACACTTGTATTCTGCTCACTGGGAAAGGAAAGATAGGCTGATTCATGGGGCTCAGTAACGGCTTGGCTCACTTGTTACTCCAGGTCAGTGAAAGATCCTATCAAAAGCAAGGTGAGTGGCACCTGAAGTAAGACACACACGATTCACCTCTGGTCTCCATGTGCACATGCACAAAAAATGTTTTCCAAGGTCATTTGTGCTGTTGTATATGTTATTTATTTTTATTACAAAATAATATTCTATTATACAGATATTCTGTGTTTTGTTTATCCATTGGTCAGTTGATAAACATTTCAGTTGTTTTTATATATTTGTAGATTTTCTTGAATGTCTGTGTGGAAGTGCTGATGTGAATACATTTTCTTCTCTCCTTAATAGAATCACTGTGTCTTATAATATCTATATTTAATTTTTCTGAGGAAATTCTGTACAAGTGCCTCTACCACTTTGTATTCCCACCAACAATGTAAGCATGTGCCAGTTTCTCCACATCCTCACCAGCACATTTTTTTGCCTTTTTGTTTTTATTCTGCCTTTGATTATAGAAATTCTAGTAAATATAAAATAGTATCTATGTCATGATGGTTTTGATTTTCATTTCATAATAATGTTCTGAAATCCCCTTATTTGCATTTATTCTCCATTTGTGTATGAATCATTAAAGAACTGTCTGTTTAAACCCTTAGTCATTTTTAATTGGATTATTTACTATCCTTACAGTCTTGAGGTATGAGAGGTTTTTTGTTTGTTTGTTTTTGCTTTGGTATCTGAATAGAAGACCCTTGTCAAAAGTAGTAATTGCAAATACGTTGTCCTGTTGTATGGATCATCCTTTTGTTTTCTTCACTGTGACTTTTTTTCCCCTCTAAGACAAGGTTTCTCTTTGTAGCCCTGGCTGTCCTGGAATTTGCTCTATAGACCAGGCTGGTCTTGAATTCAGAGATCCGCCTGCCTCTCCTCTGCCTCTCTGCCTCTCCTCTATACCTCTGCCTCTGCCTCCCAAGTGCTAGAACTAAAGGTATGCGCCACCACTGTCCAGCTTCATTGACTCCTTTGGTGCACAGAAATTTTACATTTTCATGTAGTCCAATTAATATCTTTTTCCATTTATCACTTGGGCTTTTGGTGTGGTCCAAGAAATCATTGTCTAACTCAGTATCACAAAGATGGATTTCTGTGTTTTCTTCTAGGAACTTTATAGTGGTTAGCTCTTTATATTTAGGTTGATGACCCATTTGACTTAATTTTTCTGTTTAGTGTCAAGTAGGGCTCTGTCTTAATCTATTTTGTGTTGCTACAACAGAATGCCTAAAACTGGATAATTTATAAAGAAAAGAAATTTGTTGTTCACAGTTCTTGAGGCCAAGAGGTCCAAGACCAAGGGACCTTATCTAGTGAGCACCTTCTTGCTGTCAGAACAGACAACATTGTGTGATGGAAACAGGTCTCTTTTTCTTCTTAGACAGTCACACATGTGCTCTTGGGACCCACTGTCAAGCCTCATAACATTCTGATTATCTTACAGTGGCCTTGCTTTCAAACACTATCAGTATGGAGGATTAAGTTTCCAACACATGAATTTCCGGAAGACACATTCAAACAATAGTGGGTACATATTCTTTCCTCTAAAAGATATCTAATTGTCTTGGCATCTTTTGTTGAAAAGGAAATTATTTTCCCCACTACATTGTCTTGACAACTTTGTCAAGTCAATGAACTATAGTTTGTAAATATAAAGGTTAAGGTCTGGACTCTAAATTTCATTTACCTGTATGTTTTATCACTACACAGGGCATTGTCTTTATTGCTTGCTATATTCGAGTAGCATGTTTGAAATTTTAAAAAAAAAAAAGGGAGTCCTCCAATTTTGTACTTTTAAAAGCTTATTTTGGCTATGAAGGCTCTTACTTTCTCTATCAGCTTATCAGTTTCTTTTTAATTTTGATTTGTGTGTGTTTTTATATACCCTTCCTTTCATTTTAGCACATCATATGTCTAGCTAGCAGTTTATCCATTTGTTCTATGTTTTCCAGGGGGGGGTTGGAATTTTATTGTGGGTAGAGAATATTTAATCTCTTGTTTATTTATTTTTAAGACAAGGTCCCTCTGTGTATCCCTCGCTGAGCTAGAACTTGATATATAGATCAGGATGTTCTTTCATTTATACAGATCCTTCTACTGCTGCCCCAAAAATGCTGTGATTATAGGCATGTACCACTATGCCTGACTGTGATATATTTTTCAACATATTCCCTAATAAGAGGCAGGGGGATCTCTGTGAGTTTGAGGTCAACCTGGTCTACATAGTGAGTTCCATGACATCCAGGGATACATGATGAGTCCCTGTCTCAAAAAAAAAAATAGTATTCACTAATGATCCTCTAGATTATATTAAAATTAATTGTAATATCCCTTTTTCCATCTCTGGTCTTAATTCTCATATTTCTGGTCTTTACTTTGGCTAGGGGTTTACTGTTCGTGATTCCTTTTGTTCTTTTTTTTTTTTTTTAAGATTTATTTTAAGTATATGAGTACACTGTAGCTGTCTTCAGACACCCCAGAAGAGGGCGTCAGATCCCATTACAGATGGTTGTGAGCCACCATGTGGTTGCTAGGAATTGAACTCAGGACCTCTGGAAGAACAGTCAGTGCTCTCAACCTCTGAGACATCTCTCTAGCCCCCTTCTATTGTTCTTTTAGTTTCCATTTCACTAATTTCTGCCGTTACCTTTTATAAAATGTGTGTGTGTTTGTGTGTGCACTCTCAAGTCTGACTACAATTGTCTGTGGACCTCAGAGGTGCCAGGTCTCCCTGGAGTTGCAGATGGCTGTGAGCCATCCTGCATGAGTTCTGGGAACCAAACTTGGGTTCTCTGCAAGAGCAACAGAGGCCTTAACTACTCAGCCAACCCGTAGCCCTGCCTACCCTGATCTCTATCATTTCGTTCTGTCTATAGTTTTGGAGTTTGGCTTCTTCTTGTTTTGCTAAGACCCTGAGATGAATCTTTAAATAATATACTTGATGTCTCTCTAATTTATAGCACTCATAGCTATAAACTTCCCTCTTAGAGTTTTTTCCATACCCCAAGAGTTCTGGTAAGTTACAGGTGTGCATCTGTATGGCTTTGTTCATGCTACAGTCCAGCAACATCAAAGCCCAAGGAGCTAAGGTCACATATGGTTGTGAGCCTTATATTGTGGTGTCTGGGAAGGGACTAAAGTCCTCTGTGGGAACAGTAACCTGGGTTCTTTGTTTGTTTGACACAGGGTCTTGCTGTGTATCCCTTGCTGGCCTGAAATGAGCTTACAGACCTACATGCCTCTGCCTCCTTACTGCTGGGATCAAAGGCATACACCATCATCCCCCATGCTCATGTGGTACCTGCTCTTAGCTACTAAGCTATCTTTCCAACCCCTAAAATAAAATTTTATAAATAAAAGTTTTTTTAAAAAGAATTATGTGCATATGTGAATGCTGACCTGTGTGTATGTGCACCACATATATGCCTGATTCCCAAGGAGGCCAGAGAAGGGCTTTAGATCCCCTGGAACTGGAGTTTAAAAGTGGTTGTGAACCAGTTTGTAGGTGCTTGGAAACTAAACCCAAATCCTTTGCAAGAGCAGCAACTATTCTTACTGCTGAACCATCTCTATAACCCTCCCAAAAAATTCTTTTAAGAAGTTACTGTGTGCGGTGGTGGCGAACACCTTTAATCCCAGCAGAGGCAGGCGCATTTCTGAGTTCCCAGCCTGGCCTACAGAGTGAGTTTCAGGATAGCCAGGGCTATACAGAGAAACCCTGTCGGGGGGGGGGGGGGGGGGGGGGGGAAGAAGTTATTGTGATTCTTTTATATTTGTTCAGCCTTGCTTTGTGTCTTAAAAGGTATTTTAGTGCAAAGACGGTTCCTAAGAAGGATGTGTATTCTGCATCTATGGAATAGACCTTTTGTTCTTACATCCATTTGATGGACAGTTAATTTAGATCTGAAGTTTCTTGGTGGATTTTTGTTTGTTTGGATGACTTAGGTAAAGATGAAAGTGAGTATTGGCGTCACCTGTTTTTGCATCACGACCATCTGACCTTTATGCCATTAGTGTTTGTTTTATAAAATTGAAAAAAAACCAAACATTCTATATTTGTATACATTTACCATTATTGTATCTTTGTAGTGGTTTGAATGAGAGTGGCATCCGTAGGCTCATATTTTTAAATGCTTTGTCCCTCATTAGTAGAAGTGTTTGGGAAGAAGTAGGACGTATGCCTTGTTAGAGGCTTTGAGGTTTCAAAAGCCCACAACAGGCAGAGTCTACCTCTGTGCCTGCTGACTGTAAATGAAGATGTAAAATTCTTGGCTGCTGTTCCCACCATGATGCTAATGGACTAAACCTGTAAGCCAGCTCCCAATTAAATGCTTTCTTTATAAGAGTTGTGGTAGTCATGGTGTCTCTTCACAACAAAAGAACAGTAAGACAATTCTATGGTTGGATTTTTTTTCCTTTATTTTTTTTTAAAGATTTATTTATTTATTTATTTATGTTATGAGTACACTGTCGCTCTCTTCGTGCACACCAGAAGAGGGCATCAGATCCCATTACAGATGGTTGTGAGCCACCATGTGGACCTCTGGAAGAGCAGTCAGTGCTCTTAACCACTGAACCATCTTTCCAGCCTCCATTGTTTCCTTTATTAATGACCTTCTTTATCACTTATACCTGAATTTGATTTGAAGTCTATTTTATCTAAGTTAAAATAGCTATCCCAGCTTTTTTTTTTCAGCTTCCATTTGCTTGACAAATTGACTTTCTTGCTTTGTCTCCCAGTCTGAATATCTTTGCCAGTGACTCCAGGTGGTGCCAGCGTCACAGGGTGGAAGGATGTGGCGGGTGGAAGTGAACCCAAGTTGTCATCTGACCTCCACATGTGTGAGATAGCATGCACACATGCAAACACACACTAAATGTAACTTTTAAAAATTTTTTCAAGTTTTTTTTTTAATTTGCCACTTGTATTTTTTACATTTCTTTAAAGATAGATACACAGTTTTCTCATAATGGCTTCATGTGGTTTTAATTTTAGAACCATGGTTTGTTTGTTTGGTTTTGTTTTTTTACTTTACAATGACTTGGCAACTTAGAATTGTGTAATGGTAATACCAGTTGTCAACTTGACAGGATCTAGGATCACCTAGGAGACGAGCCTCTGGGCATGCCTGTGAGGGGTCGTCTGGATTGGGTGAACTGAGGTGGGAGGACCCACCCTGAAGATGGGCAGTACCATCCCATGATGCACTCAGGTCCAGGACTGAATGTAAAAGAGAACATAAACTTAGTACAGCATTCACTACTGTCTGCTTCCTAATTGTGGCTATAATATAAACAGCTGCTTCACCCTTCTCTTAGTGCCGTGCCTTTCCCCACCATGATGACCTATGAACTATACCCTTGAACTGTGAGCCAGAATAAGCCTTTTCTTCTTTAAGTTACCAAGGAAAATAGCTAATATAGACAGCTATTTGTCTTATATGTGTCTTTTGTCCTTAGTATTTCTCTCTGTCTGTCTCTCTCTCTTTGTCTGTCTGTCTCTCGTTTTTGAGGTTTGTTTGTTTGCTTTTGAGACAGGATTTCTCTGTGCAATAGCCCTGCCTGAACAGCCCCAGTTGTCTGGGACTCTCTTTGTAGACCAGGCTGACCTGGAACTTACAGAAATCCATCTACCTCTGCCTCATGAGTGCTGGAATTAAAGATATGCACCACCACTGTGCAGCCAATTTCTCTTTTTGTGTTAAATATATCCTATCTACTTATCTAATACTATACCTTATTCCTTTGTAACTATGTTTTAAGTTAAATTTTCAGAGATTACTCTATGTGTTAACAATTAAAATTGCAACTTGAAACGATATATTTCAGTGTGTATCAAAAGCTGCTATGGTGCAGCAGGAAGACAGCAAGAAGAACCTGCACTACATAGCAAAATGCTGTCAGAGAAGGGAGAGAGGGGCAAAGGGGACTTTCTCCAGAATAAGAAAAATCACACACACACACACACACACACACACAAACCAGTTTGCTTCAGAAAATCCATGTAATCTTCAAGTTATTCATATGAAACAAATGCAAATTCATTTCTGTGCTTTCCAGGTTTGCGTTGAGCATCTCATTAAACTACTGATTATTGAGGCTTCGTTCTTTTTTTTTTTAAGATTTATTTATTTATTATATGTAAGTACACTGTCTCTGTCTTCAGACACTCCAGAAGAGGGCATCAGATCTCATGACAGATGGTTGTAAGCCACCGTGTGGTTGCTGGGATTTGAACTCAGGACCTCTGGAAAAGCAGTCAGTGCTCTCAACCTCTGAGCCATCTCTCCCGTCCCTTGAGGCTTCTTTCAAGTACGAGGCTTCTAACATTAATATTTTTAAGACTAGGGATGCAGTTCACTGGTAAAGTGATAGACTTATGACTTGCTGGGCAGTCATAAAGCTCCAGGTTCTAACCAGAGCACTGCAAAATGGTCCACATATAGATCCTTGAAATTATCTTCTACCAAAAATAAAAAATAAAAATAAAAATAAATAAATAAAAGGCCCAGCAAGATAGCTAAGTGGCTAAAGGCAATTGCAGCGGGTGACTGAGTTTGTTTGATTCCTAGAACCTACATAAAGGTGGAAGGAGAAAGCAACCCAAGAAAGTTGTCCTCTGATCTCCATGTGAATACCATGATGTGTGTACATGTACATACACACATGCATGCACACATGCACGCATACACACACACACACACACACACACACACACACACACACACACACACGGGTACACATGCACACAGAGACAATAATTTAACAATTACCTTCTACATCCTTCAGCTCTACCCTCCCACTGCCTCTCCACCAGCACATCTGTTGCTGAAGTAAACAGTGATGTGGTTTACTATCTAATAGGGGAAACAAAGTAAACCCTTAGATTTCTCAAATGTCAACTTTCAGCCAATAGAAATAAAAGTATTTAAGTGACCAAAACCTAACAGTTAGTGTAGTGGGGAAAATATAAACTATAAAGATTATTTTGCTAAAACTTAATACTTTTCAAGAAACAAGTATTCTCAAGACTAGCACTAAATTCTATTTAATTCATTGTGATAGAGAACTCTGAACCATACAACCTCATTATTACCTTCTGTTTCTTGGTTTAATTTATTATAAAAGAATTTCCTTAAGGGGGAAACAAATATTTGGTGTTATTTGAGAAACTGGGGGGGGGGGTCTTTTAATCCCTTAAAGAAGAAGAAAGGCATTCTATGCAAACCAAAATCTACGAAATCAAGAAATTGATTTTACCTTTTAAAGAAAGAAAGCAGAACATCCAATAGGCAAAGGAAATCTCGTAGAAATTAAGGCAAGCACAAATACAGAGACTGTGCCATGGCTTTGACACAAGGAAAGTAAGTAAAATAAAACTCACAGTAATATGTCAGTGTTCAAAATACCAACAGATCTAGATTTTCCTTCACAAGTTTGTAATGATTTACCAAACTTTTAAACATATTTATATAATTTCATGAGTATGGATTTGTGCCTGAGTGTATGTATGTGCACCACATTTGTGCGAGAGCCCACAGGTATCAGAAGCATTAGCTCTCCTGGAGCAGGAGTTACAGACGGTTGTGAACCACAGTGTGGATGCTAGGAACTAAACTGTTCCTCTGGAAGAATAGTGAAGTCTTAACCAGTTAGCCATCTCTCCGGCCCTCCAGACTTCCTTTTAATGCATTTACCTTTGAGATGTACCTTCTCTATTTAGAAACATGTGCTATACAAGTCCATGTCTGCTTTTTACCCATACTGACCTATGTTTTATTTCTATTACAAGACACTTAATCATTTTCTAATGGAGAGTGGTACATTTTAATCAACATTACATACAAAGAATATTGAATCTTAAATGAGTACTTTTAGTACTTGTAGTATGGTGGGTTTAATAATTTAGGCATAATAGGATAACTATATTATACTGTTTAAATCAGAGCTGTAGAATGTGTTTGACCTTTAAAATACAAGGAAGATTCATAACTGCCATTATGAATAATGAAATACTAGAAACAGTGAATATTTGAGTGAGGTACTTGTTCATTGGTGACCATTCATAATTTTCCCCTTAGAAATATGAAAATAATATTATCTTTGACTTTGAAATGTGGTTGTAGTCATTTTTAACTTCTTTAATATCTAGAATTACTGAAATAAGTGACTAAAGAAAAGGAAGGTTTCTTTCTTTTTAAATTTCTTTTATAGGGTCTCTATACAGTTTTGACTGTCCTTGGGCTCAAACTCATGCTCTTAATCAATAATCTCGCATTTTTGAGTGCTAGGATTAAAGGCAATACCACACCTTGCTCAGAACTATTTTATGGTCTAAGATAGCCAATAATGGCTATCTGTAGATCAGGCTGGCTTGGAACTCAGAGATCCACCTGCTGAAATTAAATCCATGCACCACTACCTCCAGCTTCCATTTAACCTTTTTATTGAAGACTTTTTAATCTACTTAAAATCAGGTTAACTATAAGAGGTGATTTCAAGTTGATAGCAACTTTGATTGAATCAAGTAACTATCCTTTTATTTCTTATGACATCTTAGGATTTTAATGTCACAACATACATGTTTGTATTGTATGTTAAATTGTTGCACTGTTATTTTTTACTATTTTGTTTCTTTTTTTTTAAAGATTTAATTATTATTATATGTAGGTACACTGTAGCTGTCTTCAGATACTCCAGAAGAGGGTGTCAGATCTCATTATGGATGGTTGTGAGCCACCATGTGGTTGCTGGGATTTGAACTCAGGACCTTCAGAAGAGCAGTCAGTGTTTTTAACTGTTGAGCCATCTCTCCAGCCCCACTATTTTGTTTCTTAATATTCATAGTAAAGGTATAAGCTTAAAAGAACTTTCTTTAGCATTTTTTAAAAATAACTACAAATTTTATGTATTTGAGTAAACTGTCGCTGTCTTCAGACACTCCAGAAGACGATGTCAGATCCCATTACAGATGGTTGTGAGCCACCATGAGGTTGCTAGGTATTGAACTCAGGACCTCTGGAAGAGCAGTCAGAGGTCCTAACCACTGAGCCACATCTCTCCAGCCCCATTTAGCATTAAAAAAAACAAAAACAAAAACAAACAAAAAAAGAAAGATGGCTTTCTTTGTGTGGTAAGTCTTATTTCTTTTCATTTGTGAAGAATAGCTTTTCTAGGGACAGTGCTCTTGATTGGGAAGGTTTTGTTTTGTGTGTTTTGTTTAGCAGGTTGAATAGATCATCTCTTAACTGGCCTCTAGGATCTCCGCTGAGGAATCTGATGCCATGCTTGCTGCAACTCTCCATGTATTACTTGCTTCTCCTTGCCACTTTCAGAATTCTTTGTTTTTGGCTTTTGGCAGTTTGACTGTGTCCTTTTTACATTAAATCTGATTGAATCTATTTGACCTCCCCATACTTGGAAAGTTTTATCTTTTCTAAAAGTCAAATCATTCTCTATTCTTTCTTTAAGCTCTTTGTCCCGTTGTCTATCTCTTCTCTGTTGAATACTCATGCTCTTTTGATGTCAACCCATAAACTTCTTCATTTTCATTTTTTTATTCTGCTCAAACTATATATTTTCCTCCAATAGGGTGCCTTTGAATTCACAGATCATTTCTTCTTTTTGATTCTATTGATGCTCTATATTGCATTTTCACCTTGATAATGGCATTTTTTCCACTTCAGAATTTTTGTTTGATTTTAAAAAAAATAAATTCAGTATCTTTGTTATTTTTCCTTTTAGTCATTAGTATTATCTTGCTAACACTGATTTCCCCCCTCCCCCGTGTTTTTATTAGCTCTCAATGAACTTTATAACAATTATGCTGAACCTTTTTAGGAAGTCATAAATCTCTTCTTTACAGTTGGTTGGTTGCTGGTGCTTTTCTTGGCTCCTTTACCACTGTGTTTCTCAGATAGTACCTGTGGCTGTGCTTTTATGTCTTTACATTTGAAGAAGTGGAATATTATTTCCATCTTTCCAAAGTGTTTTTATTCTATGACAGTCCTTCACTGGTCAGTATGTTCTGTGGACAGGCTCTGTGTGACAAAGTTGGTTCATATACCTGGATTACAAGGTGGACCTCATGCTTGGGTCCCTGTTATTAGGCCTAGAACCTTGCCTGCAATAGCATTAACCTATAGATTGAGTATGAAACAATGAGCCTAGAGCTTATGTCCATGGGTATCTTCAAGATGTAGCTTCAGGTCTAGGTTAGAGGGTCCACTAGGTACTGGGATGAACCTTGAACTTGAGTCTGTAGAAGCTAACCAGGATTTGGGATGGTGTCTGATCTGTTGGCTTATACCTAAATCCTAAGTCAGTTAGGTCTGGCCTAGCACTGGGACAGTCTCTATCTGATTCCATGGAGCTAGGGATCTAGATTCTGAATCTATTAGATAAGAGCTAAAGCCTTCATCTACAGGGATTGGCCAGGCATCACTACCTACTTGGGTTAGCATGGGTCCTATCTATGCTAGAGAAGTCTTAGAATCTGAAGTTTGGGGCCTGGATCCATGAGTTTCAGCCCAGCATTAAGGTCTGCTGGGATATACCTGGGCCCTCACTCATTCTGCTAGAATAGCCTAGACTGTGGTCTTATGGAATGTAGAGATATAGGGGCCAGCCTGTCACTAGGTAAGCCTAGAGCATGTGTCTTTAGTATCAGCTTGGTAACCAGGGCTGACCGTGGACTGAGGCGGGTCATAGGCTACAAAGGCTGGCCTGGTGCTAGAGTGCACCTGAAGTTTGGGAGCCCAAGGTCACTGGGGCATATTTGGCTATGATGTAAATCTAAGTATGTGACCTAGTATTTAGACAGGTTTGGTACTTTGGCCATTATGGAGCCTGTGGCCACTTAAGTCCTTCTGGTATGGGCTTGATTCTGAACCCATCAGGAACCTGTAGCCTGAAGCCTTGAGGAATCTGGTGCCAGGATGGGCCTTGAGACTGTCATCAGGTACTGACCTAGAGTCTAGGACTATGACTAGATGCCCAGAACTGGACTTCACTGGAATCAGTTCAGTTTTGGTATCCAAAACAAAGAGGCATTTTCTCAATTGAGATTCCCTCTTCTCTGATCTCTAGCTTAAAACAAGTTGACAGAAAACTAACATAATCATGGAGAGGAAGTCCTAGCAGGAAGAGCTTGGATTTATTTAGTTCAGGACCTAGCCCTGTACCATGGTTCCACTCACATTTAGGGTGAGTCTTCTCGTATCTTAATCTGGAATCTAGATTCTAGATAATCCTGAGCAGATCTGCCCAGACTTGTCTGTTCAATGACTTGAGATCCTGTCAGGTTGATGGGATTAATCTCATATTAATCATCACAACTCCATCCCTTGTCAACTTGGCACCCAAACATATCACTTTCAGACTATAAGTTTCCACCTCTTGTCCCTAAAATGTTGTGGATATCTCACAATGCAGTGTATGTATTCAAAGTCCTTACAGTCTTTAACAGTTTCAACAGTGTTAGAATTTTCAAAGTCAAGCCAGGTGGTGGCAGCAGAGGCTGCCAGATCTCTGCGAGCTCTAGGCCAGCCTGGTCTATAGAGTGAGTTCCAGGACAGCCAGGACTACACAGAGAGACCGTGTCTCAAAAAAGTTCAAAGTTCATATTCTCATGTCAGGTTGAAGGCAATCTCTTAGATGGAATGTGAGTTCCTATAAAGTAAAAGCTAAGTTACATATTTCTTGTACATAATGGCACAGAATAAACACTTCTGTTCTAAAAGAAAAGCATGGGGATTATAATAGGACCAAAGTTTAAAAAAAAATAGTATAGAAAACAAACTCCTGCAGTTTATGTCAAGCAGCTGGAGCTTGTGATAAAACTATCTGGGCTCAAAGGCCTTGAGCATCCCCACCCCTCCCTCCCTGCTTCTAGCAGTTCATATAACCACTTAGAGTGACTTATCACTGCCTGCAGACCTCCCATGGCTTTACCCTCACAGTTGCACACAGTGGCTTCCTACACCTTTCAGGGACTCCAGCCTTGTCATGCATTGTCTGGCGTCAGGCCACAGTACAAGAGTTTGTGACCTCCTTCAATCCTCCGTCTTTCACGCCTTCAAAACCAGCAGCGTGTGAATGACTCTATCAAGTTCTGCAGCTAGCTCAGAATAAGAACTGGTCCCACTTCTGTTATTTATGACATTGCTTCAACAAAAGCAACCTATAGAGATGCTTGTTTTGTGGAATATAGGATTTTTATTAATTTGTTTAGTATTTCACACACACACACACACACACACACATACATATAAGGGTTTTGGGGGATTGATTCTATGGTTTTGTTTGTTTTTTTTTTTTTAAAGAAGATGTCATTATGGAGCCTTGACTGGTGCAGAACTCATACAGACCTACCTGCCACTGCCTCGTGTATGCAGGGATTAATAGGTATACTCAGGGCTTTAGAGATGGCTCAGTGGTTAAGAGCACTGACTGCTCTTTCAGAGGGCCTGAGTTCAAATCCCAGCAACCACATGGTGGCTCACAACCATCTGTAATGGGATCCAATGTCCTCTTCTGGTGTATCTGCAGGGTGTACTCACATACAAGAGGGAGGAGAAGGGGGGAGGTGTGTACAACCCCACTCCTCCTAACTTTCACCATTGCCATCCTCAACTGTATCCAACTTCATGTCCTCTTTAATATCTCACTGATTCTAATTTATGTTGCCCATATACTCATGGCCACCCACCAGAATATGGTCAACCTACCAGAGGCCATACCAGGAAATGAATTCTCTTTCTTTCTGACGCCATCAACTGTCAATAGCTCCTCTATTAGATATGGAGGCTCTCGAGCCTTTCTTTTTCCATACTGGAGTGCTGACTGGCTTGATCTTGTGAGTTTATAGAACAGCAGTCTGTTGGTATCCAGAAGATATTGTTTGGCCTGATGCTCCCTGACCTCTGGCTCTTACAGTCATTCTGTCCTCTCTTTGATAGTCAAAAAGGTTTGTTTTGACTCACAGTTGGAGGATACAGTCCATGGTGATGGGAAGGTCAGAGCAGCAAAAGCTTGAGGCAGTTTTCCACATTGTGATCACACTCAGAAGCAATGATGGATAAGTGCACTGAGCTTACTGTCTCCTTTCTCAGTCTAGGAGCCCAGGGTATAGAAATGGCACCATCCAGTTTGGGTGAGGCTTTCCACCTGTTATCCTAATCTAGATAATCTCTCATAGACATCCCCAAAGGTTTGATCTTCAGTATTCTAGATCCTGTCAAGTTGACAGTCGGTATTAACCATCATATGAACCAATGAGTTTGTTGGAGTTACTTTTAGGAGCATGGATGATTGAAAGTCAGCTGCATTGCTGAAATGCCCACCCCAGCATGGATGATAACTCACAAAAGGTACATCCCCGGAGTTCTTTGCCTGCCCTATATGAAGCTACTACCAGGACTCTCCACTCCCCATTAATTTCCTACTGCTTTTATAAACTTGGGAAGAGGTCTGCTGAACTTGCTGGGCCTTGGAAATCTGTTTCACTTTTTGAGTTTCATATGCCCGCCTTCTTTCTCCCTTCCAGAGAATTTTTCAATTCAGATGAAATTACTACAGAACACTATTGTGTATGGTTTTTGCTGTTAACTGTATCCCTGAGATTCACATCTTTTGCTGCATGTGGTAGTTCACTATCAATGATGTGTAACACTTCAAGTGATCATAAAACAAACAATCCATATTTCTGCTGGTAGACATTGGGTCCCTTCCAGCCTTTTGCTCTGAACAACAGCACTGCTTAAATGTTCTTTTGTGTGTCTCTGCTTTCCATACACAGCTCTTGTTCTAAGGTGTATTAAATCTAAGGATGGGGTTGCTGGTTAATAGGGTATATAAAAGTGCTACCTGATACTGTTCTGTCAAACCGTATTTTAAACTATGATACAACTTAGGCTCTTTTCAACATATAAAAGATTCTATTGTTCTTATAATCCTGTCTCTTTTGTCAATATAGTGTAAATTCTTTTGTTTTGGACTGTCATAATTTGCCAGTTATGGCATCAAATCTTTTCTGTCTTAGTTAGGGTTAGTATTGTTATGATGAAACACCGTGACCAAAAGCAAGTTGGGGAGGAAAGGGTTTATTTGGCCTACATTTTCACATCATTTGGCATACGCTTTCTGCTTCCATCAGTGAAGGAACCTGGAGACCAGGGCTGATGCAGAGGCCACGGAGGGGTGCTGCTTTCTGATTTCTTCTCCATGGCTTGCTCAGCCTGCTTACTTACAGAACTCGGGACTACTGGCCCAGGGATGGCATTGCCCACAAGGGGCAGACCCCTCTTGAATCAGTCTCTAATTAAGAAAATGCCCTACAGGCATGCATGTAGCCTGATCTTGTGGAGATATTTTCTCAATTGAGGATCCCATGTCTCAAATAACTCTAGCTTGTGCCAAGTTGATAATACTAGATATCATACTCTCCATTTGTTACTTTATTGTATCTTTTTATTAGTAGATTTTTTTTCCTATAATGCCAGGGAGTGAAGCCAGAGTGTTATAACCTTACCAGTGCTAGCAAGTACTCTACCTGAAGCCCCAGAACATCTTTTCTTAAGGAGTTGAATGAATGGATCTTTTCTCTATTGTAAGCAGCAGTTTTCTAGAGTTCTTTGGCCCATGAACATATTACATATTTTTTTCCTAACAAAAGTTTACCTTTTGTATTTAAGTCTTTATTCCAACTGGAATTGTTTTTTGTGTGCTATAAGGGAGGGAGCTAGTTTCATTATTTTCCACGTGGATAACCTAATGCCACCTCTGTCATTCATCAGAGCTCCCGAATTAGTTACTTTTCTCCTTACCATGTACAAATGCCTGACAATAAGCAATGTACGGGATTAAAGGTTTGTTTTAGCTCACAGGTTCAGGGTGGCTGGAGGCTGTTGACTCCTATTTCAGTGGATCCGGAAACAGAAAGGAAAAGGAATGCCAACTTTCTGCTCTCTTTTGCATTTGAATTAGTCTGGACCTCAGCCTGCAGGCTGTGCCACTCATTCAGGGTCGGTCTATCTTTCTCACTTAAACATCTCTAGAATCACCTTCACAACCACAGCCAAGAGATGCACCTCACTAATGTTCTAGACTAGGCATTAATTAATTTAGTTAAGTTAATAGTCAATATTGGCCACAGTTTGATAAGTCTGATTATAGACTATCTTTGCTGTTGTCTAACCTTTTGTTCCCGAGCCACTATCACACTCCCTAAATTATTTCAGTTTCCTGGTAAATGTTGGTATTTAACAAAACGAAATGTTTCTACCTTTTTGCCCATATATTCTGCTTGCTTTATTTTTATTTTTATTTGCAGGAAGGTCTCACTATGTAGCTCTAGGGGGCCCAAAACCATATTATATTAGATATACCCCTTCATATTTTGTAGATTTGCGTGCTGTAATAAGTGAAATTTTTTTTGTCATGGTATTAGGTATTAAATTCAAAGCCTCACGCATGTTCTACCACCTAGCTCTTCCTCCAATACAAGAGATACCTTCACTTAGTATGTTTTTATCCATTTTCTTGATATATAAAAATGAAATAGAATTTTGTTGATAGTATAATCATTCACTTTATAAACCATTATTGCTGTGGCTGCTGCTGTTGATCTATAATCTAGGTTGACCTACAATTTGCTATATGGCCCAAGCTGACCTCAAACTATGATCCTCTTGCTTCAACTCCCAAGTACTGGAATTTACAGCTATGTGCCACTATGTCTATACTTTGTAAGTTGTACAAAAAGTAAAGTTAGTAAGGATTGAGTCCTACAGGAAATTCCTATTTTGCATTTTTCAAAAGTAAGAAAGCAACATCAATATATTCCTGTTAACTAGATATCCTACCTTTCCAAGAATTTTGTCAGTTTTCTTACTATTGTTCAGTTCAAAATACTACCTTGTATTTGGTTGTCGTATCTTCATAGTGGTCTCCGGCCTAAGCCAATTCTTCTGTTGGTCCCCTTTGTGCTTCCAGTGATTTTTATTTTTTGAAATTAAAATGTAATTAAATCATTCTCCCCTTCTCTTTCTCCTTCTAGCCCTTCCTGTGTTTCTTCTACCATTGCTTCATCTCAAGTTATGGCCTCCTTTTCCTTGTGATTGTTATCTATATAGATATGTGTATGCATACATGTATGTATATGTACATGAATACAATTTGCTCAGTCTATTTAGTGTTATTAGTATGTGTATAATTTCAGGGCTGACTAATTGCTATTGGATAACCAATTGTGGGCTCATCCTTGGGGAAGACTATATTCTTCTGCTCTCAGCAGTAGTGTTAGTTAGTTATTTAGGGTGGGGCCCTGTATGGTTTCCCCCTTCTATGTTAACATGCCTATTGGTGTTACACTTGTTCAGGTCTTGTTTAGGCAGCCATGTTGATGAGACTTCATGGGTGAAGCCTCAACCTGAGTTCTAGAAGACAGTCTCACAGCAGATTTCCTGGTTCTTTGGCTCTTAGAATCTCTCTGCCATAATGTTCTTTGAGCCCTAGGTGCATGAGTTTTGTTGTAGGTGTATCTGTTGGGACCAGGTACCCCATGATTCTCTGCATTTGACCAATTGTGGTTTTCTGCAATGCTCTCTCCATGTGTTGCAAGGGAAAATTTCCTTGATGCAACATGAGAGCTACACTTATCTGTAAGTATAAAGATACGGATTTAGAATGCAGTTAGGAATTCTGTTATTTTAGTGAACTGGAGGTAGAAGGTGTTCCTGTAAGATCCATGTCCATGGCCTCACTGGCTCCAGGAAGGTTGGTAGGTTTCCAGTATCAGGAATGCTTTCCTTCCTGCTCTAGTGGGTCTCAAGTCCAATTAGACAGCTATTGGCTACCACCAGCAAAGGAATGCCACTATTACACTTTTAGGGCTATCTTGTTATGCTGTCAATGTTGTGGTTCATAGACATCACAGCTGGGTAGGACTATTGATTGCTCTCCTCCCTTGGAAGCTTGCACAGCACCTTCCAGTCCTAAAGGAAGCTAGTCCTCAGGAAGGAGACTTTCAGGTCAGATTTGGCTCAGATCACACAGATCCTATGCCCAAAGCATATTGTGTCTTCAATATAATAGGGACTTAACTTCAGCCTCTGAGGCGCAACCAAGAACAATGGCAATATCCTACATTGTTTGGGGATCTCAGACAACCTTGATCTGTTGGTCCTTATTTTTATGACATTAACGATTTCAAGTACTGTAGAATGTTCCTCAATTTGGAGTTTTGTCTTAGAGTTTTACTGCTGTGAACAGGCATGATGATCAAGGCAACTCTTACACAACATTTAGCTGGGGCTACAGGCTTACAGGTTCAGAGATTCAGTTGATTATCATGAAGGTGGGAGCATGGCAGCATCCAGGCAGGCATGATGCAGGCAGAGCTGAGAGTTCTACATCTTCATCTGAAGACTGCTGTGAGACTACTGGCTTCCAGGCAGCTAGGATGAGAGTCTTAAGGTCTGCCCCTACAGTGACACATCTACTTCAACAGGGCCACACCTACTCCAACAAGGCCATACCTTCTAATAGTGCCTCTCCCTGGGCCGAGCATATACAAACCATCATAAGTTGTCTGAAATTTTTGTTGTAATTAGGCTGAGCTTCTTTTTAGAAAGAATGCAACAGAATTTAAATATTCTTCTCATCATACATATCAAGAAGTACATGGTATCTACATGACATCGCTGGTGATATGAACTATAATCTATTGCTTATGGTAGTATTTGCTGTGTTTCTGCATGGGAACATACCTGGGTTTTTTCCCTTTTAATATTTTGTTCTTTGGAGGAATCTAATCCACTCTCACAGAGAGGAGGAATGATTAAGCTCCAGCCCCTAAAAGAGGGTGTATCTATGTATATGTTACTTGGAATTCTTCTGTAATGATTTATGTCTTGTCTTTTATTATTCTGTTACTTGTTTATATACATATGAGTTTATGTATATTTAATAATTTGAGTTATAAATCCAGTACTCTGTTCTTTCGTTTGATGTTCAAATTGTTTCACCTTTGCCCACTGACAACTTAGATTGACTCCTGTGTCCCTTTGGCATGTTCTCATTCTTATTGGCCATTTACATTTATATGTATTTCTGTATGTCTGTGTGCATATATACCATGGTGTAGACGTGTCCATGGAGGCCAGAATAGGATACTGGGTCCCCTAGAACTGAAATCACAGGCTGTTGTGAGCCACCTGTTATGGGTGCTGGGATCTGGATTTGAGTCCTTTGTAAAAACAGTAAGCACTCTTAACTGCTAAACTATCTCTTTGGCCCCTCCTTCATAGGTTTTTTAAGGACTTTCTTGCTGCCTTAGTGAGGGTTTCATTGCTTTAAAGAGACACCAAGACCACAGGAACTCTTATATAAAGGACAAATGTCCTATTCAAACACCTACATTTGCTTTCTAGTATTACAAGATACTCCAGTGTCATCTTGACATTCCCAAGGAAGTCCTTGAATCAGCCATTTCTGCAAAAAGACCTGATTTCCTCTAAGATGTCTTCTCTTCTTTTGTATTTTCTACACTGACAACCATGTCAACTGTAAATCCAAGTTTTCTTCCTTTTTAGTTTTTATGTCTTTAATATGTTTCTTGTTTTAATGGGATGTCCAGGACATCTAGTAAAATTTTGAATAGAAAGGCTACAGTTACATTCCTCAATTGTGTGTTTTCAAGGAAACAACCTTAAGTTTTCCTTCTTTAGAACAGTATTTGTTATCTGCTTTCTACAGGTTTCTGCAAGTTAAGCAAATTTCAACCTATTTTTCTATACTAAGAATTGTTATTGTTTTAAACCATGAAAGGGTATTTTTTTTTAAAAAAAAAAATCAAATTCCTTTTCTGTTTCTTAGTATAATCGTGTTTTGTCTTTAATAGTCTGATAATTTGGCCCAATTAAGTTTATAGCCTTTTCTCATGATAGAGCAATTTTGAGGGGTTTGTTTGTTTGTACTTTAAGATTTATTTGCCAGGCAGTGGTGGCGCACACCTTTAATCCCAGCACTCTGGGAGGCAGAGGCAGGCGGATTTCTGAGTTCGAGGCCAGCCTGGTCTACAGAGTAAGTTCCAGGACAGCCAGGATTATACAGAGAAACCCTGTCTCAAAAAAAAAAAAAAGAAAGAAAGAAAGAAAGAAAGGAAAGGAAAGGAAAGGAAAAAGGAAAGGAAAGGAAAAAGGAAAGGAAAGGAAAAAGGAAAGGAAAGGAAAAAGGAAAGGAAAGGAAAAAGGAAAGGAAAGGAAAAAGGAAAGGAAAAAGGAAAGGAAAGAGGAAAGGAAAGGAAAGAGGAAAGGAAAGGAAAGAGGAAAGGAAAGGAAAGAGGAAAGGAAAGAGGAAAGGAAAGGAAAAGGAAAGGAAAGAGGAAAGGAAAGGAAAGAGGAAAGGAAAGGAAAGAGGAAAGGAAAGGAAAGAGGAAAGGAAAGGAAAGAGGAAAGGAAAGGAAAGGAAAGAGGAAAGGAAAGAGGAAAGGAAAGGAAAGAGGAAAGGAAAGGAAAGAGGAAAGGAAAGGAAAGAGGAAAGGAAAGAGGAAAGGAAAGAGGAAAGGAAAGGAAAGGAAAGAGGAAAGGAAAGGAAAGAGGAAAGGAAAGGAAAGACTAAAGGAAAGGAAAGAGGAAAGGGAAAGGAAAAGGAAAAGGAAAAGGAAAGGAAAGGAAAAGGAAAAGGAAAGGAAAAGGAAAGGAAAAGGAAAGGAAAAGGAAAGGAAAGGAAAAGGAAAGGAAAGGAAAAGGAAAGGAAAGGAAAAGGAAAGGAAAAGGAAAGGAAAGGAAAGGAAAAGGAAAGGAAAAGGAAAGGAAAGGAAAGGAAAAGGAAAGGAAAGGAAAGGAAAAAATGTATTCCTGGGTGCTGGAAAGATGGCTCAGTGGTTTCGAGCATAGTTGCTCTTCCGGGCGACTCATTCATTCCCTAGTACCCACATGGTAGCTCATTCCAGTTCCAGGGCATCCAAGCCCCTCTTCTGGCCTTTCTCCAGGGCAGGCATGCGTGTGGTATGTAGACATGCAAAAACACTTATGAATGTAAAATATAAATAAATAGAGAAATAAAATTAAAGATTTATGCATGTGTGTCTGTGCAGTATGCCATGTAGAGGCAACACAGGCCGAAAGAAGTTGTTGGATCCTGTGGATTGGAGTTACAGATGGTCCATAGCTGTCATGTAGGCACTGGGAATGAAACCCAGGTCCTCTACAAGAGCAGCAAGGGTTCCAGTGTTCTTAGCCGCTGAGCCATCTCTCCAGCTCCCCTTTTCAATTTTTTTAAACGCAAAATCTGAAATGTGCTTCCATGGCATATAGTTTATGTAACATTTTATATTTGAAATGGGTATACACAGAGTCTAGCTGAGACTTTTACTACTGTGTCTATCAAATTATTAACAGTCGTCACCAATAAAAACCTTTTGTTATATGAATAGGTGATAAGATACTTAAAGCCAGTTCTTAAACTGTTCAAAGATGTTTAACAGCTAAAAGAATGCAAGTTTTTATTTTGTTTTACTGACAAATATATTGTTGGAATTTCTATGATAATGTGAGTAGATTTCAAACCCATAATCTCTTTTCTACTAGCTCTTTCAAAATAATGATGAAGCTCTTATTTGCAGAACATCCACCATTATTAGAACCATCACCCTGCAGCTAGCTTGGACATCCTTAAAAGGGCTCATCAGAAGTATCTGATATTCATGAAGACAGAGTTTCAGGGTTTCTGCCTGGAGCCACACCCTCCAGGAGCCGCTGCTTAGCTTCCCCAGCACCCAGCCCCATCCCAACCAGTTACAACTTGGGCTGTGCTTGGTGTTTCTTGGAAACTGGAACACAGACTCCTCCGACTGCTCTCCAGGCCCTTTGTCCTCAGTGAGCAGAAGACCACAGAAGCTGGCTACTGAAGAGGCTGTCCAGATAGCAGAGCACCTCACTGGCCTTGCTTAGCACCTTTACTACAGAGCAGTCTCTGAGTGCTGACCACCTACCTGCAGGGACTGCAGAGAGATTTGTCAGGTGCCCCACTTCACTAAGGGCCACTCTCTAGTGATCCCTCTAGTGGTGGCCCCACTAGAAAAACGTGGTCTTGATAGGGTTTGCACTGCCTTGAGTCCTACCTGAGCTGCAGTAGCTCTTCACCTAAATCTAATCCACATCCTATGTAGAAAACTGTGGACTATTTTTTTTCTCTCTCCTTCTGGTGAGAAGAGTTTTAACTATTGATTCAGTCCCATCAGTAGTTGTGGTACTATCAAGAATTTATTTTTTTCTGCTTGAGTAAATTTTGGATATAGTTTCCTAGGTGTTGGACCATTTTGTCTGTGTTTTCAAATTCACTGACATCAAGTTCCTGTTTTGAAAGTCTCTGCTCTATCTAATCCGTAGCAATGTCTCCTTTTTCACTGCTAATACTGGTTATTTGCGCCTTCTCCCTTTTCTTCTTGATCAATCTCAGCAGAGGTTTGTCTATTTTATTAGTCTTCACAAAGAACCAACTTCTGGCTCTGCTGCTCCTCTCGATTGTGTCTTTGTTCTCTATTTCTTTAATTTCAGCTCTGATCTTTTTTGACCTCCTTCCTTCTACATTTTTTGGGTTCATTCTGTTGCTCTTTTTCTGATTTCTTCAATTGTATGTTGAGCTCATTCATTTTCAGTCTTGCCTTTTTTTTTTCCCTGTTTGCTTGGTGTTAATGTTTGCTTCTCTCACTTATCTGTAGCTCAGGCTCACCTCAAGTGCACAATGATCTTTTCCCTTACACTCTCAAGTACAGGAATTACAATAGGTGTGAGGCACTGGGCCTAGCTTTCAGCCTTTCTTGTTTTCTAATTTATATGTTTGAAATCTATAAATTTCCTGCTAATACTACTCTCAAACATGATCATATACAGTAGTAATTTCATTGTTCAGTTCCAAGTGTGGCAGTATATCTATTACTATTACTTGTTTGACCCATGAATTATACAGAAGCATGTTTTTAAGTTCCCAAATGTTTCAGGGATTTTAAGTTTGTTCTTTTATTTAAATCTATCTTAATTATGTTCAGATGATATGGTCTATGTGGTAACTCTTGAAATTTATTGAGACTTGTTCTCTTGCTTAGTACACGATTTATAATTATTAATGTTTCCTATGTGCTCTATAAGAATGTATGTCCTCTGATTATTGAATATAGAAATCTGTGTGTCTGTTAGCAACTATCTTATTCAAATTATATTTACCTAAACTGGTTACTTTTGTTATGATCAACAGTTTTTAAAGTTAACTCTTACAGTGGAGTTCTCTGTTTTCTTCTTATAGTTTCCTTTTTTAACATAAATTAAGAATTGTTATATTTCTTGTAAAAGTGTGATATCCTTCTCTATTCCTGATGATAGAGGAATTATGCCAGGTTATCTTGTATTAATGTAACAGCACAAGCTTTTCTTGTTAGGGTTTGGGTGGTATATAACTTTCTATCTTTTTACTTTTAAGAATTTTTTACACCTTTGTGTTTTAATTATATTTCTTGAAAACAGCATATGGCTGGACTTTTTTTAAAAAAAACTAATCTTGGGCTGGGCGTAGTGGCGCACGCTTTTAATCCTAGTACTTGGGAGGCCGAGGCAGGTGGATCTCTGCTTTTGAGGCCAACCTGGTCAACATAGTAGTGAGTTCCAGGCCAGCCAAAGCTATACAGTGAGACCCTGTCTCAGAAAAAAAAAAGTTTATCTAATGACCTCTGCCTTTAAAACTTAGCAAGTTTTGTTTACACTCCCTTTAGGTTGTTTGCAATAGTTTCTACCATTACTTTCTTATTTTGATTTTCTGCTACTTTTTGTATGCTTCCTATCCTCCTTTTTCACCTGCTTTTTTTAGTTTTAAGGTTTTTTTCTATTTTTCTACTCTTTGGTTATCTTTGACATTCTACCATGAACTTACAAAGTTCAAACAATATTTTCAGTGTTTCTTGAAGAGTGCAGGAAGCTAAGAAACCCGATTTTAGTCATTCCTCTGCTAAGCACTTGATTTTGTTTTCAAGTATGTGAATGTATTCCTTGTTTCTTGCTTGGTTGTTTTGTGATCTCATAGTTCTATATTATTGGTATTGTTTATATAGACAGGCAGTATTTGTACATGCATACTTTCTTGCATCTCAGAACCCCCCCCCCTTATGGCTTTATTCTCTTTCTTTATGAATATAGTGTTTGTCTACTGTTTTAGTTCATCTCTCCCGGTATTAAACTCCCCAGATCTTTGCTCTGAGTTACAGGCTTTATCTTCATCCTTAGGAGAGTTTGCTCAACCTTTAAAACGCGTGTATATGCCTTGTTGCCTTTAAAAAAGTACATTGTCAGTCTAATTGTGGTTTGTTTTCATTCATCTGGTTAGTAAGTAGGGTGCACAGGGAATTCTGCGCTTTCATTCGAGCATCTTTAGACTTGTTTCTTTTTTTATTTATTCTAGTTTTGAAATGTGTTTCATGGCTTAGTAGATGCATGGTGTGTGTGTGTGTGTGTGTGTGTGTGTGTGTGTGTGTGTGTAATTTCTGGAAAGTTCTCAATTATTAGAGTCTTTCTGGGTTTTTTTCCTCAGAATGCAACTACTCAAGTTTTGTAACTCCCAATTCTGTTTTTCATAACTCATAACAGCTCTTTGTTATTTTCTGTCTCCCTGTACTTCATTTAGGGACATTTCATCAGGTATATGTTTTAGTTTATTCTCTTAGTTTAATCTGCCTTCTGCTTTTTCCATTGAGTTTTTTCTTTTGTGTTTTCTTTGTAAAAGATTCATTTACTTTCTAGTCTTTTTTATCTCATTTGTTGTTCGCTCAAATTGTGATTACATCTACTAGTTATTTAAGTATAATTTTTGTTAAATCAGAATTCACTTTTGTGTATATGGCACTGTAAATATTGTTCACATCTGAACTGCATAGCACACTAACTTATCATCTCTACTGTGCACCTTTTTGTTTTCCTAAAATCCAGTGTTCTAGGTGTTGTTTATTTTTCTCTTCCTAGTGTTGTAGCACTTGCTACTAATTCTCAGTAATTCTATTAGAATTAAAAATTCTTCTTAGAAATTATTTGTGGAATCCAAATCAGATCATGTTTCCCTAGCCTGCTCAAAATTCTCCCAGGACCCCCAGTTCCCTCAGTACACAAGCCAGAATCATCTCCATGGCCTAGATGTTCCTACACAGGGGAGATCCTTCACCTCTTTCATCTCATTGCTATCAGCCTCACTCCTCTCTGGCTATCTTTGCCTTTTTCCTAATCCTCAAGCATGCTAGGGGCCTTCCACCTGCAGGGCCTCTGTATTTGCTGTTTTCACTACCTGGGACATCCTTCTTCCCAAATAATTTGATGACTTAACTAAGTCTTTCTATATTAAGTTTTCCCTAGAGAAATATCTCCTAACCAACATATATAAAATAGCTCTGTTCCTCTCCATGTTGTATCATATCCTATTTTATGTTATATCTTCTACAAAGCACTGATCACTATTTGATATATCTTTATTTATTGTGGTTAGTGTTTGTCTCTACCAAATAACCTGTAAGCTCCTCAAAACAGAGATTTCTGTGTTGTTTACTGCTGTAACTCCAGTGTCAAGGACAGTGTGTAATAATATTTGGTGAACATTCAATAAAATATTTGTGGAATAAAGTGAATGACTGTGTGACTTCATTTTTTAATATGAAAAACACAGATGCAAGATATTTCCTATCCATTCACATTGAGGCAGGGAGAGGCCAGTGATTGGAGGGGAGAGAGGAGGAGGAGCTAAGAGAAGGGGGAGTGGAGAAAGAGGGAGCCTGGGAGCTGCACAAGGGAGTGGAGGGGGGAGGAGACGCACAGGTCCAGATGGTGTCAGATGTGTTTCTGGTGCGCAGAGAGGTTAGAAATACTGGGATAAAGCTTTATCATTGTAATTTGGCATTATGTAATTGGGAGTTCCATATACTTAAATATATTTGCTTAACCATTCAAGTTTAAGAGTCATGATTTGCAGGATACTTGGAAGGAGTGGGTGCTGGGCAGGAGAGTGGGACCCACCAGGACTTGGAGCAGAGGCCTGGTGGGGCGGTACTATATTTTAACAATTTTCTACTACATTGAAATACTCAAAATTACGGTCAGCATAACAGCCTTTGTTGACATGCTAGGAAGCATAAATGCTGTTATTCACTTAGGTACTAAGTAGAAAGACAAATTGAGGACAACTCCTAGGTTTTCTGGAGTAGCAAGTTCACAATTGGTGGGAGCATACAAAGCCCTGTGTTCTTTGTGGCTGACTCTACAATTTGTGGACCGCCTCCTTTTTTAACCAGCTCTTAACCTTATATTGTCATGTCCTCCTGTTACTTTGTGTGAACAAAGTACTGGCTCTCTTTGCCTTGTGAGGAACTGTTTCTTGGTTCTCAATTCAAGCAGATTGTTCCGTTAGACTTTATCTGTGGTCCTTGAGAGGAGAGGATAGTGTCCAATGTCTGGTCTATAGTCAGTACCATTCTACATGTAATTCCAGTGTCAAGGATAGTGTATAATAACATTCAGTAAACATTACAGAAGGCAGTTTTCAGATTGAAAGGATGCCCCTCCCCTATTGTCAAGGTAGCTGCAGGCTTTGACATTTTACTCCCAGCTTTTCCCCTGACCCACTTCGGTACTAGGCTGGCTCCAGTGTTTCTGCATGTTCATGGCTCTGGATACTAATACTGTTATCTAACAGCTACCAACCTTTAGCCTCCATCGCACCTCCTCACATACGCACACACACTTTTGCCATCACTGATTTTATGAAAATGCTAATATACACAGCCATATGGCATATCATTATAGACCATGCTTTCTGAGCCAATATCAATTCAGAAATCATTAGCACACTGAGTTGAATCATATAATTAGATGAAGAGCTGTATAAAGTTTGACTGACCACCTACTACACTTTAGACATCCTGCTCTGCACTGACAACACCAAGATGGATAAGATGTAATTAAGATATAACACCCTACTTTCAGGATCAACAATATGGTAGCAATGATGGATGGACAGTGTAAAGCAAGAATCCCTACAGAATTCTTAGCTCTGCTTAGGAGACCAAGGAGGTTCCTTGGAAAAGATGGAATATTTAAATGATGAAATCCTATTCTAGTTGATAAATTTTAGTTGATAAATAATCAGGGAAAGGGAAGTAATTCAGGTAAAGGACACATTATGTGCAATGATACTTAACAAGAAAACAGCACACTAGGCCAACATGCCTCGCTATGCTAACCCTTCACCATTCTTTATACAAGAGCATGCTAGCACACTATGATACACAGGAAAATTCAGTTATGAGGAGTTGTGGTCTCCTCTAGAATGCTAATCTGGTAGTTATTGGCAAATTTGCCTGACGTGACATGACTGTCCACAGTTTGTCTATATCAGCCTCTAATTTCTATCACCTTCTATCAGCCTCTTCAGTTTCTATCACCTAAAAGTGGCTCACAGCTGTTTGTAACTCCAATTCCAGGGGACCTAGCATATCACACAGAAATGCATGCAGGTAAACACCAGTGCACATAAAAGTAAATAAATCATTAAACTTTTTAAGTCAGACTTTAAACAAACTCAAGGAGATATGGACCCTAATAGTTGAGGACAAGATGGAAAAGTCAACTCTATTCCGTGAAAATTTTTTCCATTCCTTGCCTGGTATTGGAAATGAAGAAGGATTCCTTTCCACACATGGGCCTGGAAGAAGCGGTAACCTCCAAGATTGTCAGAGTCCCGGGGTGGGTCTAAAGGACATGTGTCACAAAGCTCCAAGGTCTTTAACAAAAATAGTAGGGTGCCTAGTTGGGGAATTCCAGGTCATTGAAAGGCCATCTCAGAAAAAATAGTAAGGTGGGTGGCATCTGAGGAAGAAGACCTGAGGTTCTCTGGCCAATAACTTATGCATTGCACACTCACACACACATTTTGGACCAGTTGTATGGGTGATCTGCAAATCCTATGCAATTTTATGTAAAGGACTTGAGCATCCATCTTTTACTATCCACAGGTGGTCATGGTGTCAACCCTCAACGGTACCAAGGGATGACTGTATTCCCTTGGCCTAGTTCTCCACTTTTCTGGGGCATTCATTCTTTAGTATTTTTTGTATTTTTATTTGTGATGTGTGTGTGCATGCACACATGCATGTGTGCAGACACGCATATACATAAGAGTATGTGTGGAGGTCAGAGGACAACTTTCAGGAATTAGTTCTCTCCTATGTGTTCTGGGCATTGAGCACAGGTCATCAGACTTGTGTGGCAAGAGCTTTTACCTGCTAAGCCATCTCACCAGCCCTATTATTTATCATTTGTGCCTCTGGGAACCAAACCGAGAAGCCTATATATGCTAAGCAAGCAACCACTCTAATCCTGAACCACCTTTCCAGCCTTTAGTATTCTATTCCCAAGAGGAGGTGGACCAACCTGATCTCTGTTCATCTGAAGCCGGAATTCCCAAGACATTCTCTAGTCTTGACTGAAGACTGAAGTGGCTGAAGTTCTTGCCCACTGCTCCCTCCAGTTCTGCAGCAACATGGAACAGGTAGGTGTAGACAGGCCCCAAGGTACTCACCGATAGCAGTGTCTTAAGAATGAGAGCTGATCATGGGAAGAATATAAACAGAAAACCAGAGCAGCCCGTTCCTCACCAACCACACAGTTACAAGAAAACCAGCTTGTATTCCACACACCAATCCTGCTGGTGCCCCAGTTCGGCTCAGCCATGGATGGATTCCCCTGGATTCACTCAGCACATTATATGCTCTGAGTTTCCCTAAAAGTTGCTCATGTACACTTTTAGGGAGAGATTTGTTGTCTGTCCTTGCCTGGAATTCCTCATCCCTTCCATAGCCAACTAGGTGTGTGCATGTTACCCACCTGTGTTTTCAAAATGAAAGAAAATATTATTTAGCAATACACTGGTTTGGTAAATAAACTTTCATGAAAAACTCCTGCTCTTCAGAGGGGGATTGCAACACCATAGGAAGAACAACATCGGCTGGCTGGACCACCCAGTGCCCCCAGGGACTAGACCACCCACCAGGGTGGCCTTGTTTAACATCAGTGGGAGGAGTGGCCCTTGGTCCTGTGGAGGCTTGATGCCCCAGTCTAGGGCGGGGAGGCAGGAGTGGGTGGGTAGATGGGTGGAGGAGCACTCTCTTAGAGACAAAGTGGAGGGGGGAGAGGGCATATGTTGGGGGTGTTGTGGAGGGGTAACCGGGAAGTGGGATACCATTTGAGATGTAAACAAATGTTATGATTAATAAAAAAAATAGTTATTTATGTTAGAATACCAAAAAAAAATTTTTTAAAGAGTTCCACCATGAAAAAAACCAAAAAAACAAAAACCTCCTGTTCTTAACTGCTGAGTCAAATTCCAGCACCATACTTTTTTTAAAAAATTAAAACATTTAATTATTATAATTGTTTATTTCATGTGGTGTGTGTGTGTGTGTGTATGTGTGTGTGTGTGTAGGTGTGCGCATGGATGGAGATCAGAAGAAAACTTGCAGGAATTGCTTCTCTCCTTCCATAATGTGAGCCCCAGGCAGTGGTAGCATACACCCTTAATCCCAGCACTAAGGAGGCAGAGGAGGGAGAATCTCTAAATTGAGACCAGCCTCTGGTGGCCAGAGCTACACAAAGCAACACTGAAAGAGGATATAAAGCCATGTGCTTTTCTAGTTCTAACTCCACTGTGAATGTTGGTGGAGGATAAAATATATTGGATGATGAAAACATAAAATCCACTGTGAAGTTCCACAGCTTCCACTACAAATGGCTACTCTGCCCATCTAGAACTCCACTGAGTTGTATAGTCTTTGGATCTAGTGATTTTCAGTGTGTAATGGTTTGTTACTATTTGCAACTTTTAAATAATAAAACTTGAAGTAAAAAATTTTAAAGATGCTCTGCATATCCACATATACTGTCAGTGAAATGTGAATTAAGTTAACAGTGCCAGGGCTGGAGAGATGACTCAGTAGTTAAGAGCACTGACTGCTCTTCTAGAGGACCTGGGTTCAATTCCCAGCAACTACATGATGGCTCACAACCAAACCATCTGTAATGGGATCCAGTATGTCTTCTGGTGTGTCTGTGGCTATACACCAGTGAAGTGAATACACTGAAGACAGCTACAGTGTATTCATATGTATACACACACACACACACACAAATATGTATATATAAATGACATGGCAGCAGGAGCAGGAAGTTTAGCGCTCACATCTTTAAGCTCAAACACAAAGATAACAATGTACACTGAGGCTATATAATCTCAGAGCCCACCCACTGTGTGGGAAGCAAGTGGCTCAGATACCAGAGTCTATGGGGTACTTTCTCATCCAAACCACCACAGGGAACATCACGGAAGAGAGGGTGGAAAGATTGTAAGAATGAGAGGAAAAGATGCAGGTTTGAGGAACACTTTCCTCTGGACATAATGTGGCCATTGCTCTCCTAAACTCTCAGCAGCTGTGATTAGCCACACAAAACATGCACAAGATTATGTCCATGCATGGGAGGGAAGAGGACTTCACAAAGTCCCTCACATCCCCAAGGATATATAGGCAGTTAAGGGTTGCTGAGAGAGACATTTTCTTAAGGTGGTATAGCCACTTATAACCTTATGGCTCTAAAACTCCTTACCCTGCTTCTGTAAATATCTCTAATTAAACTCACACAAGGGGTCCTCTTACCTTTGATCACTAATTGAGAAACTGCCTTATAGCAAGATCTCATGGAGGCATTTCCTCAAGGGAGGCTCCTTTCCCTGCGATAATTCTAGCTTGTGTCAAGTTAACACACAAAACCAGTGGTATTGTGTGTTATATCCAGGCAAGGGAGTTTTTGATAAAAAAGAAGCTATCCAGTTATAAAGAGTCATGGAGCAATTTTAAATGCATATTGCTAAGTGATACTGGCCTTAAGAAAGTACATACTAAGTTCTATTTTAGTTTTCAATTTTTTTTTATATTTTTAAAGGTAATTAGGTGAAAAGATTGGCCAAGGATTGGGGGGAATGAGATGAATTGTTGGAACACAGGATCGTAGGGCAAGAGAATCATTCTGTATGGTACTATAATGGTGACTATATTAATGTAAGTTTGACAAAAACTATTCATTAAATGAACAACATCAAGAACAAACTTGGGGGGAGTTGAAACAGGGTTTCTCTGTGTAGCTCTAGTTAATCCTGCAACTCACTCTGTAGGCCAGGCTAGCCTCCAACTTAGAGATCTGCCTGCCGCTGCCTCCTGAGTGCTGGGATTAAAGGTGTGCATCACCACCGCCTGGTAAGAGCAAACTCTTAATGCAAACTATGGACTTAGTTTATAGGTCACTATAGATAAATGGGTTTTAAGAAAATGTACCAGTGTACTATTGTGAGATGCAGATAGTGGGAAAGATTGTGCCTCTGTGGCAACAGGAAATGTATAAAAACACTTCTGTATAAAAAATCTCTAGTTTGTAAAGTTTACACTCAACTTGCTATGAACCCAACACTGCTTTATTTACTTAGTCATTTATTTGTTTTCATTTATTTAAAGATGTAAATATTTATTTTATGTATACTGTACACTGTAGCTGTCTTCAGACACACCAGAAGAGGGCACTGGATCCCATTACGGATAGTTGTGAGCCACCATGTGGTTGCTGGGAATTGGACTCAGAACCTCTGGAAGAGCAGTCAGTGCTCTTAACTGCTGAACCATCCCTCCAGCCCCTTGTTTTCAATTTTTTGAGTGAGGTTTTTGCTATATATTTCAGGCTGGTCTCAAAAGGTATGGCTCTTATAATTTAGCCTCCTAAATTCCAGGATTACAGGTATCTTAGTGAGGGTTTTGTTGCTGTGAAGAGACAACATGACCACAGCAACTCTTATAAAGAAAACATTTCATTTGGGGCTGGCTTACAGTTTCAGAGGTTTAGTCCATTATTGTCATGGTGAAAAGCATGGTGACACACAGGCAGACATGATGCTAGAGAAGTGGCTAAGAGTTTTACATCTTGATCCACAGGTAGCAGGAGACTGTTTATAGCTTGAGCATATATATAAGACTGCAAAGGCCACCCCCTCCAACAGTGGCACACTTCCTCCAACAAGGCCACACTTCCTAATAGTGCCACTCCCTGCAGGCCATACCTACTCAAACCACCACAATGGGTATACACCACCACACCTAGCATAGTACTTCTTTAAAAAAGGGGGTCAGCTAGATAGCTCAGTGAGTAAAAGCTCTTTTTGTTTGTTGTTTGTTTGATTGCTTGCTTTTGGTGTTTTGAGACAGAATTTCTCCAGCCCTGGCTGGAACTCACTCTGTAGACCAGGCTGGCCTCAAACTCACAGACCCGCCTGCCTCTGCCTCCCAAGTGCTGGGATTAAAGGCGTGCACCACCACTGCCTGGCCACTCTTCTTCCCATTCACCCATCAAGTTGAGGACCCCCTTATCTTTTGCAAGGCCAGCAGAGAGCTTTGCACTACAACAGGAACATGGAGGAGCACAAGCACATGTGGCAGGCAGGGACATTTGTCTCCCTACCCCAGCAGGAGCCTTATGGGTTCTGGACAGACAGCTGAAGCCCCTCACTAGTGCCAGCACCCAAAGAATCTTTCCTACAGAAAGACAGAACTTGCCCTCTTAGCTCACTTCTGACCACCACCATTTGAATCTCAGGCACTTTCCACCTCAAACTCAAAACAAGCTTGATATCACTTTCTTTCCTCTACATTGGAAAGCTTCAGTACTACTCTGGGTTTTGCCTAAATGCTAGAACATCTCAAGAAACAGAAAGTTGAGTAAGTCTTCCCTTCCTAATGCTGTCTGGAGGTTAACAGTGTGCCTATGCTTAGCTAGTCACAGCTCAAGGGCCCAAGAGCCTGGCTTAGCTATTCATAGCTCAAGGGCCAAGGGTGGGGCAAGCAAGCTTGCAGAGGAGCAACTTTCCCCATGGATCTTTACTAGGCATAGCCAGTAGGTAACCTGCCCTGTCTCCCCAGGAAGACAATTGGTTTTTGGGGGATCTGACTTGTAGTGCCTCTTCATTTAGGTCACTGTTGTTGGAGGTGTTCAGTTGTAGGACATGAAGAAATCCAGCTCAGAAGCTCCATCCCTACTAGTTAGTTTTCATAGTCCTGGAAGGTTCTATGTGCACTGCTGGAGGAAACAGCAGACTTACCCAGCTACAATGATCTCTGTGAAGTACAATAACTTCCGGCCTGTCCAGGTACCATAGTGGCATGAACATCCTGGGAGTAATCAACCACTATGTGTGTGTGTGTGTGTATGTGTGTGTGTGTGTGTGTGTGTGTGTGTGTGTCTGTGAGAGAGAGAGAGAGAGAGAGAGAGAGAGAGAGAGAGAGAGAAAGAGAGAGAGAGAGCACAAAAAACAAGGTAACCTAAGTTCTTCCTATGGAAGAACTCAATGCTATTATTCTCCTAGAATATAACAATAAACTTGCAGCATGCAACACCATCAGCCAGCTAAGAAGCATGTTTACCACACAAAAAAGTTTGTAAGTGTGGTCCTTACGCAATCTAAAGGAAGAAAGTAAAAATGGGGAAAAACAAATTTGGTGCCGTAATGATTATGATTTAAAGGAAAAGCTTCAGGGAATCTTTTGAAACAACCCAGATATCCCTTAACAGAAGAATGGATACAGAAAATGTGATACAAAATGTAGTAATAGTACTACTTAGCTATTAAAAACAATGACTTCAGGATGGAGAGATGCCTTAGTGGTTAAGAGCTCTGACTGCTCTTCCAAAGATCCTGAGTTCAAATCCCAGCAACCACATGGTGGCTCACAACCATCTGTAATGGGATCTGATGCACTCTTCTGGTGTGTTTGAAGACAGCGACAGTGTACTCACATATATTAAACGAATAAATCTTTTTTAAAAAAGCAGTGACTTCATGAAATTTGCAGGCAAATGGATGGAACTAGAAAATATCCTCAGTGAGGTAACCCAGACATAAAAGAACACACATGGTATGTACTCACTGATAAGTGAATACTATCCCTGTTGGGGTTTTGTGTAAGCTCCACCCCACACCTACCTGGCAATAGCCAGGTATGCCCCGCCCCAGAGATCTGGCCCACTATAAGAGGGGCTACTTGCTCCTCCTCTCCCTCTTTGCTCACCGCTCTCCCACATACTCTCACCTCTCTGCCCCTGGGGCTCTTCCCCACCCCCCACAACAATCCCAACAATCCCAAAATCTCACAATGCCCCTGATACAAACCACAGATAAGATATGGAGTTTAGGAGGAAGGAAGACCAAAGTGTGGATGCTTCAATCCTGCTTAGAGGGGGAATGATTGCAGGAGGTGGAGGGGGGACCTGGGAGAGAAAGAGAGGAGGGGAAGGGAAAAGGGGGTCAGGGGACTAGGGAGAGGGTACAGAGGGTCAGGAAATTGAATAAAAATATGTAGCAATGTGGTATAAGGAACTGGGGGTAGCCACTGGAAGGTCCCACATGCCAGGGAAGCAAGAGGCTCCCAGGATCCAACTCTAGCTGAAATGCACAGCGAAGGGGAGAGAAACCTGTAGAGACCACCTCCAGTAGATAGGCACAGCCCCTGGTCAAGGGATGGGACCACCCACCCATCTCAAAGTTTTAACCCAGAAATGTTCCTGTCCAAAGGAAAGACAGGGACAAAAATGGAACAGAGACTGAAGGAAGGGCCATCTGAGCACCGCCCCACATGGGGATCCATCCTGTCTGCAGACACCAAACCCCAACACAGTTGCCAAGAAGCGGTTGCTGACAGGAACTGGGTGTGGCTGTTCCCTGGGAAGTTCTGCCAGCACCTGACAAATGCAGATGTGGATGCTCACAGCCAACCCTCAGACTGAGCTCAGAGACCCTGGTGGGAGCTTGCAGAAGGACTAGAGGAGCAGAAGTGGGGGGTGGGGTGTTGCAACCCCATAGGAAGAACAATGTCGAGTGGCCAGATCACCCAGTGCTCCCAGGAACTAGACCACCAACCAAGGAGTGTATAGGGAGGGATCCATGGCTCCAGATACATATGTAGAAGAGGATGGCCTTGCCTGACTTCAATGGGAGGAGAGGTCCTTAGTTCTGTGGAGGTTTGATGCCCCAGCATAGGGGCATGCTTCAGTGATGAGGCAGGAGTGGGTGAGTGAGTGGGTAGGGGAGCATCCTCATAGAGGCAAAGGGTGGAGAGGGCAAATGAGATGGGAGTGGTTGGAGAGGTAACTGGGAAGGGGATCATTTGCGATGTAAATGAATGGAACAAGTAATAAAAAATTGATTTAAAAACTCTGAAGCCAGGGCTACACAGAGAAACCCTGTCTCGAAAAACGAAACAAAAAAATTGAAAAGAAAACAAGAGAGATTTGGTAATCTTTCTCAATATCCAAACTCATTACTAGATTGAGTCCTGAATGGTTTTTTGGTTTGTTTTGTTTGTTTGTTTGTTAGTTATTTGGTTTTTTCGAGACAGGGTTTCTCTGTGTAGCCCTAGCTATCCTGGAACTCACTCTGTAGACCAGGCTGGCCTCGAACTCAGAAATCCACCTGCCTCTGCCTCCCAAGTGCTGGGATTAAAGGCATGCACCACCACCGCCCAGCGAGTCCTGAATGTTTAAGAAGTAGAATCCAAATCATGACAAATCATGAGGGAGAAAACATACACTTATACGCACAAATAAGATTAAAAGAACCCTTGGTGACATGAGTAGAAAATGACTCTAGATCAGAAGAAAAAAATCATCGTATTAGATTGAGCCCAGAATCTTTTGTGGCATTTTAATCATTTTCAGTTCTACAACTACATGGCAATAGTAATATATTTAAAAGTTTTTCAGCCATCTCTAAACCTTTCCATCAACCCAAACAGAAACTGTATGTACCAAGTAGTTGATCCATTACATTCCCAACCTCTGTCTACCTCTAGTCTACTTTTTTGTGTGTGAAAGTTCAAATAATGTCACTTAAATTAAATCACAAAATTTGTTGTGCAAGTTCAAATAATATCACTTAAATTAAATCACGTTTTTTTCTCCTTTCGTATCTGGATTATTTCATTTATGATAGACCTATCTCTCCCTGGAATCCTCAAGTGTGATGTTAGGCATTAAGCATTGGTAAACACTAGTAACACTGTTAAGTCCTATTAGAATTGTTGATTCTTCCATTAAATCATCCCTTTAAAAAACTTTCCTGTTTAATGTTTTGTCAATTGTTAACAGTTTCAAAATCAGGCTTTTTGAGAGGCCCTTCCTTCCCTTATACCTGGCTATGGTAATCAGAGTCAACCAAACCCGTCGGCAACCAGCCACTTTACCCTCATCTCAGTCTCCTTGCTTTGAACACTACATGGACGCCTAGAGGAACCTACACTGTAACCACAGCAACTTGCTATGGAAGGACAACTCTAGCCCCCAGAAGGCACCACTCTGACCAACAGCTAGCTTTCTTTCTTTCTTTCTTTTTTTTTTTTTTTTTTTTTTTGGTTTTTTAGAGACAGGGTCTCTCTGTGTAGCCCTGGCTGTCCTGGAACTCACTCTGTAGACCAGGCTGGGCTCGAACTCAGAAATCCACCTGCCTCTGCCTCTGCCTCCCAAGGGCTGGGATTAAAGGCGTGCGCCGCCGCCACCACCACCCGGCTGACCAACGGCTTTCAAACACCTTGTGCTTGTATCATCATCATCATCATCATCATCATCATCACAGGCCTTGATGAACTCCAACATTTATCTTCACATATGCCAGAGAGGGAGCACCTCCATCTCCTCTATGTGTCCCAAGAAGGCTGTGATTGATTGATGTCACACCCCCTCTGTGCTTATTGCAAACTGTTTGGCTCATTTCTCAAATTACCTGGGAGAAGAAGCCTTCCTGTTCTGTCCTTCTGGTGTTGCAACATTAAAAATAGCTATATTAAACATGTAAAATGGTATATTGTTATGGACCTTTATCATTAGAAGAGTGACCAAAGTAGCACAAAGAGGAGACACTAGAAGGTAGAGGCAGGAGAGTCATGGCAGTGGCAGAGCACATGCTTCCACCATAGCAGCAGTGGGAGGAGCATCAGTAGTAGTAACAGGACAACTGAAGAATTTCCAAATGGCCTGGAACAAAAAAAAAAAAAAAAAAAAAAAAAAAAAAAAAAAAAAAACAGTGGGAGGGGCAGACACGATGAAGAAGACAGAGTGATTGAAGAGGGAGTGCCAATGCAGAACGATAGGCTATGGGATGCCTGATGATGAGACCCAAGCTGTGGGTCTCAATTACTAAAACAGTGGGAGGGAGCAGCCAAACTTTAACACCCTAGGCCCGAAAATCCATAACACTGGCCACTACAGGAGCTAAGGGCCCCAGCACCCACCTAGGAACTAAAAATTGCCAGGGACGGTTCCAGCCGGGAAAATTCAGATCCGAGGGGAAACTTTGGATTTCAGGAGAGAAACGGGTTCGGTGGTGACAGACAGAAACAACCACAGAGGCGGTTTGAATCTGAATGTATTTAGGAGCTCTAAAGTAAAGACTTTTATACATGAAGAGTTGGTATTACCATTTAAAAAGAGGAAATGAAAATCAATCAGGTACAATGTTGCCCATGTAACAGATTTAGAGGATCAATTTACAGATAGCATCAATCTTTCTGATTAGAATACAGAATCACTTGTAGTTAACAGTAAACCTTCAAAGAGTTTGAAGTTTCTTATAACCCCTGGGTCTTAATAAGTTTTTGTGAGAAATTCTTATCTAACATTTAGCTTTTACCTTGTAAAAGCTTCTAAAGCTTCTTGACTTAATTAATGCTTTCCGTACCACAGTGTCAGAGCCACCCTCATCTACATACGCAGAGCCATATAAACCTGCCTGTGGTTGGAAGGTTGTAATTATGTAAATGACTATGAGGCAAATTGTTGCAATTCTTAAAAAAGAGTTTGCATCAGTGACTCTACTTCAAAGAACGGATTATCGGCCAGGCCATTAGGATCCCCTTGTGAAGAGAGGAAAAGAGGAAATTTAGAGTAAACTGCTTTTGAGAACTACAGGCTCAGAATTATCCTCCAACTGGAGAGTTCCACAGCCTCTCCAGGAGACATCCTCACTTTTTGGAGTCAAATGCCTCAGTCTGTGGAACTTTTTTGTCATACAGAATCTACTGGGGCTTGTGTGGCAAAAATAGCATGTGCACTGCTTCTGGAAGTTGAAGAAAATAGCTGTCGAGTACCAGGGTTGTTATTGGTTAAAACCCAGAGTAATAATAAGTCCCCCATCCGAAAACCTAGAACTAACTATAAACGTTTAGCTTCCGAAACTAGGAACAGTAAGCATTTAGGGTTGAGACATTTACACTATATCTATCTAGTATACATCTGAATTCTACCAAACCATCTCTCCAGCTTATAATTTGTTTTTATAGTTGAAACAGTAAATTCTTACCAGATATATGAATTAAAATCATATTTGAAGGCTAGAGAAATGGCTCAGTGGTTAAGACACACCTAGACAGATCTCTATGAGTTTGAGGCCAGTCTGGTCTACACAGTAAACACCAGGCTAGTCAGGGCTATATAGTGAGACCCTGACTTAAAACAAAAACAAACAAACAAAAGTCCATTGCTAAATTTAAGGTCATGGTCAACTACGTTTCCTCCTAAAGAGATTTTTGGCTTTGTCTCTTAAATTTATATAATTGATCCATTTTGAGTAAATGGTATATGATAAAAGATAGGGGATCTAACTTTGTTCTTTTTTTAAATTTATTTATTATATGTAAGTACATTGTAGCAGTCTTCAGACACTCCAGGAGAGGGAGGCAGATCTCATTAGGGATGGTTGTGAACCACCATGTGGTTGCTGGGATTTAAACTCACAACCTTCAGAAGAGCAGCCAATGCTCTTAACCACTGACCCATCTCTCCAGCCCCTAATTTTGTTCTTTGTATGTGGAAATTCCGTTGTCGCAGCATCGTATGTGAGGGAGATTGTTCTCTCCTTATTTTATAGTGTTACCCTTGTCAGAAACTAACTGGTTGGGTGGGAGGATTTAGATGAGTTCAATCTCCAACATCATTTGCTCTTTTTTCAAGATTATTTAGGCTATTTATTGTATTGGTCCTTTGTAAGTCCATGTGAATTTGAGGGCTAGCTTTTTCTACTTCTTAAAAAAAAAAAAGCTGTTTGAGAGTTCCCAGGGGTCTGGGTTAGTTGATACTGTTGGGGTTACCATCCCCTTCAGCCCCTTTAATCTTTCACCTATGGAAGACATAGAGGATCTGCATCTGATACATAAGGTGTGGATGTCTGAGAGAAGTCTTAGTCTTTGGGAGATAACACACAGAGAAATGCTTGTGTGTGTATATATAATCAGTGAAGTACATATTTTTTAAAGGCCATTCTGTCTACTCAAGTACCACTTATGGCCAGTGCCTGGGTAATCAGAGATGGAAGTTGTATTATGTGGTTGTGTCAGATTTTGTGATTGACAAGAAATTTCTTCATCACGTATTCCTTAAGCTCTAGGAATTCTAATGATAAACATTTTGAAAAGAGAGCCTTTTAGGAAAATTCTAGCTTAATTGAGAACCAATTTCTCACCTCTTCCCAGAGCAATGAAATAATGGAAGAATTTCAAAAGCTACTTTTTAAAAATGTGGTAGCATACTCTTATAATCTGAACACTCGGGATGTGAATTTATGGGGGAATTATAGGGAATTATGAAATTGTGAGTTCATCTATAGCTACATGCCAAGATTGAGGCCAGCCTTAGTGAGACTCTGTCACAAAGAAAAAAGTTACTAAAAATCTATTTTTAAATGAAGATGTGTTTGTCTACAGGGAAATCTGTGCTTTCTATTTATATTTATTAAAGACGTATTCTAGAGTATCAAATAAGTGAAATCAAAATGTGATGAAAATAAGGAAGAGGAAATAAGTCAAAGATCCGAAAAGGTCTTAAGATAAAAGTAATTTAAAGAGAATGTGTAGGTTAAAATAATTCTATCACATACAAATATGTTCAGCAATATCTAGCATCAGATAAATTCAAATGAAAATTTTAATGAGATAGCATTGTACAAATATAAAAATTAACAGAAATACATACATACATATATACAGTACCCATCCATATGTCCAATGAACCAGCAAATGCTGGTGAGAATTTTAAAATGTTATGACATTAGTAAAATGCCATTGGGAATATAAAATATTTCAAATCCTGTGTCAAACAAATTTTCAACTATAATAAATGAATGCTCTGTGACGCATCAGTAACAGAGTGCTGTTAATGAAATAAACACACGCATCCTCCAAAAACAACTATTTTTGTTATGCAACATAACTGATTCTAGTAAAGTTATACTTAAAGAAAATCCTGATTCTAACTTTAAAAGTGAACATGACTTCAAATTGCCTCCTAAATACTTGTCCTTACACCAACTAGTGTAACTCCTACTCCTTATCAGAAAAAATAAAACCCTTAATACAATAGACAGTGATAATACAGAGGCACATAATGAATTACACTGCAGAAAATAAGTGAGTACATAGTCAAAGATGGGACATCTGTATCAACTTTTCTCCCACAAACACCAGTGACCCTCACATTAGAAGGAGGAGAAAGCTTGTAAGATCCAGTGGTCAGGGAGGACTTCTGCAAAGTGTGTCTTCAGGATATGAAGATTCATGAACACAACCAACTGTGGCTCAGCACTAGTACAAGATAAAGGCAACCAACATTCCAACATGGAGGAGGAGCTCGAGAAACCCGCACCTTTGCTGGAACTATTGGCAGTTGATGGCTGTTAGGGGAGGGGCAGTCAGTTCTCTTCAAACATATGGCCTCTTTTATGTTGTCTACACTCCAGTGGATGATCTTACATCCGTGTCATATGGGAAGCACTAACTGGACTCAGTGCATTACAAATGAGTGAAAACGAAGAGTATATGAAGTCTGGTGGGGAATATCTGCAAAAAAATTCAGAGGAGGCAATGGAAAATGGATCTGGCCAAAATACATGGTATATTTACAAGTGTTGTTTAAAAACTAAATAAATAAAAGCACAACATTTCCAAATACTTGCTACATACTTTAGTCTGATACAGGGACTGTGTGAGAAAAACTACATGAGAACTTTTGATCTTGCATTCAAAGTAAAATATGTAATGTAATTAGGGGACATAGAGGAATAATTTTGATATAGAAAAATGGATCTGAGATAATACTGAAAACCAAAATTTAAGCAGGAATGGATGCAGAAGGTAGGGGAAAGGAGTGATGAGGACTGAGATAACTAAAACCAAGGATGTGGAATGAAACTGTATAAAACCCCACTATTTTGTAAGGTAATTAAAAATGTAAGTTAAAAAAAACAGAAAGCATTGGAGGGGAGTATCAGGACAGAGGAAAAGGAGAGAGGTGATTGGAGAATGGGTGGAGAGAAGAAGGTTTATGGGACATATGGGGAGGGGGGAACCGGGAAAGGGGAATCATTTGGAATGTAAACAAAGAATAAAGAAAATAAAAAAAAATAATAATAATAAAAAGAAAAAAAACAGAAATTGAAACAGAGGTACCCTGCATGAATGGACATAGGTTATTGAATGAAAATATCAATGCCAGGCACCACTTACTTCTTTATCAGGTGTTTGTTAGAGAGGCCTTAGAAGTACCCAAAGCAACGCAGACTCTGACATTGGTTGTGGCTGCCTACTATAACATAACTACACGGTTAAAACCACTGATGAGGAAGAGCTCGAGAAACCCCCACCTTTGCTGGAACTATTGGCAGTTGATGGCTGTTAGGGGAGGGGCAGTCAGTTCTCTAGCAACTTTGGTTGCTAGACAGATACAGAAGTCCATCGTAAATGGACCAAGAAATTCCATCATTGCTAGCTAGCTTTCACTGTGCTCAAAAACTACGAAGGCTACTGGGGGAGAAAAAACATGATCTTACCCATCACTGGGCCTTTGCAGCTGCAATACTAACTTTCCAGGCAAGATGTGTTCACTGATGCAGCAGTAGCAAGAATGTTAATAATGGTAGTAGCCATCTGTCTGCTTTCTTAATTGGATTTGAGCACTGATCCACAGGAAGGGATTCGTGCTTAACACTGTAAACATGGTCAAAACTTGTTACTAGGGAATGTATAAAACTAATGAGAGAAACTTATCCTGGTCAAACTCTATTACTGGGATAAAACACCATGACCAAATAAATCAATTACTAGGAGATATAATTGATTAGGGCATATGATCTGACGGGGTTAGCGTCCACGATGGCAAATCAGAGGCAGCGTGATCAGAAGCTACAGGCTTACATTCTAAACTACAAGCATGAAACAGAGAGAAATAACTGTAAATGGTTTATGACTTTGAAATCTCAGATCTTATCCCCAGTAACATACATAAGTCAGCAAGGGCATGCATCCTAATACTACCCAACTGGCAAATGAGTATTTAAATACCAGAAACAATGAGGACACATCAATCGACCACATTCCATACCCTCACCCCCCCGAAGGCCCCAGGTCATAACATAATGCAAATATATTTACTCTAACTTTAAAGTTAGCTTAGTGTTTCACAGTCTCAATACAGTTTTGAAAAGTTCAAAGGCCAATGTTCCTTGTAAGACAAAAGGTACTCAATTATAACCTCCTATGAGGTCAAAAAGCAAAGTTTTTACTTCCACCATATAATGGCACCTAATAAATATTACCTTTCCACAAGGGGGTGAAGGGGAGCTAGATTTAGACTAGATTTATGGTATCAATTAAATGTTACAAAAATATTATATAGAAAGAGATAAAGTGTAGATATATTGATGATCCTCAAAATAATGACAATGAAAGAGGCTTTTAAAATATAAGTATATATCACAACTCCATTTATATAAAACTATATAAATTGTAATTGTAATCTAATATACAGAGACAGATAGCCTATTGTTAGAGGACAGTGTAGGAAGAAACTAGAAGAATTAATACCAAGTGGTACGTGATGAATGTTCTAAATTTCCTTGTCTGGATAGTTTCACAGGTGTATATGTGTCAGATTTAATGAAATGGTTCATTTTCAGTATTAGTTTAAATGCTTTTTATTACATTACATAAATTATTTTTATTATATTAGTATAAAGATGTCAAAAAGCCCAAAATATCCTATACTAGAAACAAATTATAAAGGTTAATCTATCACCAATATAATTTATGTATTAGCATTCATTAAGGTATTGAAAGCTGTCAAGTACATTTTAATTATATTCAAATAAAACATGTTATTAATATAATAAAAATAAACTGTTGTTGGAAATATATGTATGTTATATATATCATGGCAAAAATTAAGATAATTTTAAGAAAGACAAAATGAATCCAAAAGAAACAGTTCAATGAATTGTCCTGTTCTTAAACTTAAATACTAATAAAGTGTTGTGGATAGCCCTGGGCTTGTATTTTGATGCTAATTCCACTCCTCAGAGGGGCTGCAGATGAGGAGTTGCCTTGTGAACCTTCTCCCCACCTTAACTTTTCAAATAAAAGCTTGAGCCAATGATTGGGCAGGAGGAAGTAGGAGGAGCTGAGGGTTTGGGGGAGGAGCCACAGGGAAGCAACAAGAGAGAGAAGAGCGACAGAGAGGCAGCAGAGAGAGAGAAGCTGGTGGCCTGGAGAAATTGCAAGTTATATGGGATAATATAGATGGGAATAGAGTAGTGTAGTGGGAGATCTGCCCAGTCTAGGCTTATAGCTTGTTTTGTTAACTGATTGAGTTGAGCTGTCTTTTACCGGAGAATTAGGTTGGAAACAAAGTAACAACAATAAAGGATAATAAATTTTACCTTTAAAGATATAGTTTATTATATATGATATGAAAGAACAGGGAGAATAGTGGGAGCTAAAATTTTAAGGGGAGATGGCGATAGGGAGGTGAAAGAAAGCGTTGGTGTATGGGGGGATTAACCAAAACTAAGAAATAAGGTTTATAGAACCCATCTACTTTGTACATTATATATAGAGAGACTCTGAGCAAAGGTCCAGGGAATGGATGAACAACATTGCTTGCAGAAAACACAGGAAACTAAATAAAAATCTAGATGTCAGGCTCTGGTACCCTCCCTATGTGTTTTGGACAGAAAGGCACCAGGGGAAGCCAAAATAATACAGGATCTTGTCATTTCTCATGGTTGATCACTACAACTATATGGTGTATTAGTTTCTTTTCTATGACTCTGATAAAATAGTGTGACCAAGGCAAGTTATAGAAGAAAGTTTACTTGGGGTTTATGGTTTTAGAGAGTTAGAGTCTATGACCATCATGTTGGAGAATTTGATAGCAGGCATGCAGGGATGATGCTTAAACAGTAGTTGAGAATTTGCATGTTGATCCACAAACATGATGCAAAGAAACAGAGAGGGGGGGGGGAGAGGGGGAGGGAGAGAGAGAGAGAGAGAGAGAGAGAGACTGGGAATGTTGTGAGTCTTTTGAAAGCTCAAATTCTGCCTTCAGTGATGCACCAACTCCAACAAGGCTACACATTCCTGAAAAATTCCAAATGAGCACCAAGTATTCAAATATAGGGATCTATGGGATTATTTTCATTCAAACTACCACATACGGTAACACTCTATTGATGAAGGCAACATATACTTTGATTGCTGGATACAACAAATGAATTGAATTGACTAGGAAACATTTCCTGCGGAGCAACTCTCACAGTACTCTAAAATACTATGCAGGCTTCTGGGGAAGAAAAGACATCAATTGTCTTACCCTTCACTAGACTCTGCAAGCTATGATACTGAACTTCCAGCCATGATGTGCTCGTTGGTACAGTAATAGGGGTAACCAACTGCTCTCTTCATTGGACTTGAGGCTTGTTCTGTAGGAGGGTATCCATACTAGGTACAGTACATGTGGTCAACATCCATGGGTAAGGGAGTCACAGGTCCTGGGAGAGAATCTTTTGATGTTATTTTACCAAGCATTTGTATCATCAAAATGTCCTCTAAGCAAATGATTGTATTATCAAAATGTCCTCTAAGCATTTCTTTTGGTGATTATTTCTTTTGATCCAAATCTTGTACATAGAATCTTCTTATATTGCAGTGTGTAATAGTTAATGTGATTACTATTCAAAAAACAGCAAATAAGCAACTGTGAATCCTCAGCCCTACTGCTATTACTACTACTACAACTACTACTACAACTACTACTACTACTATTACTATGACTTCTCTCTCTCTCTCTCTCTCTCTCTCTCTCTCTCTCTCTCTCACTGCAAAGTTCAAAAAACATGAAAGAAATGGGAATAAAAAAATCTGGGAGTCAGAAGATGGAGACAAGTGCTGTGAAAGACATTTCTCTGGATTGCACACAAGAACTCAGTCCACAAATTCTCACTGCACACAAGATCAAGCTGGTTGAAACTTCCAGCATGGAGGGGGTATTCCCAAGGCCCTACCCCTAACTGACCCCTAACTGAAGAGCTATTGGCAGTTGATGGCTGTTGAGAAAGGGTGAGTCACCTTTCTTGTTCAGTATGGCTACTGGTAGGTTCCCCATGTTCCAGTGGATGACCTCACAGCCATATACATATGGGCAACATTAACTGGACTCCATGCATTAAAGACAAACAAGAATGTATAATTACAAAATTAGGACATAAAGTGTAAAGTGATGAAATTAGGGTTCTGTGGAAAGTCGGGAGAAGTGAGGGGTGAATATAATCAATATGCATTGTATGCATATGTGAATTTTTCAGAGAATAAATTTTAAAAATATCTGAGATAAAGAATGTATAATGAGACAGGACTTGGTTAATTGAAAAGATTTATTTTTTTTCATAGAAGGAAGTATAAGCTTGGATTTGTTCATCTCAATGGCATTGATTGTCACAGCTTTACTGTTTTTACTATTGGCATTTATTGGGATGCTCCCCATAACTGCCAGCCATTCTTACTTGGTTGTTTTTACATTTATTTTAGATTTACTTACTTATTTTACATGTATATTAGTGTTTTCCTGCATGTAAATTGTGTACCACATGCATGCTTGGTACATGTAGAAGTCAAAAAGAAGACTCTGGATCCCTAGGGACTAGAGTTATAGATAGTTGTGAACCCTGATATAGGTTGTGGGAATTAAATCCAGATCCTCTGGAAGAGTAATGAGTGCTCTTAACTGGTAAGTCATCTCGCTAGCCTTCCTATATTACTTTTGATGTTTGATTTTAACTATTGAAGTAAAAATTTGTCTAAATATATGGGTGCTTTCTCCCTCTTGAGCCCTTTTACCAATGACTATTGTCACAATTATTATTGTAAGATCTTAGCTTTTGTTAGCTCATATATTTCTCTTCCTATACACTAATAGAAATATTATTTTAGGGAAAAAAAAGTTTTTGAAAACACAGCTCCTAACCACACACTTTAAAGTCAAATGATTGTTAAACTCTTTAATTTTTATATCTCAACATCAACACTTTAGCTATATAGAATATGGTAGCTATATACTGTAGCTATATAGGGATAACTTAATGTGATAAGATGCCAGAACTTGAGAAATGAAAAGTATTAATCCATTATTTACACCTATTATATGCATTGTGTAGCCAGAAACTGCTGTTTGGATACTAGAGTTTGTGTGAGAAAAGATGAAGGAAGACAATCTAGCCTGAAGCAAAGGCTAGCAAGCAATATTTACTTTAAAAGGGAAGTGCATTAGATGAAGCAAGGGGCTAAAAGAATTATCAGGAAGTTCTCCACAATAATTTTTTCCTATTATGGTAACTACTGAAGTACAAATAAACTTAATATACGATCATAGTTCTTTTAGCAATTAGAATTTTGTGAGAGACAAAAAATTTTTTTCTAAGAGGTCAGACTAAAAATATCCAAACATATAAACAAAAACAAGCCGGGCAGTGGTGGCGCACGCCTGTAATCCCAGCACTCTGGGAGGCAGAGGCAGGAGGATTTCTGAGTTCGAGGCCAGCCTGGTCTCCAGAGTGAGTTCCAGGACAGCCAGGGCTACACAGAGAAACCCTGTCTCGAAAAATATAAATAAATAAATAAATAAACAAAAACAAAACAGTTCAAAGAATGGTAGGAAAGATAATAAATTCTGACTTCTAGTCACAACAAGGTTATTTTACGTATCTACTCACAGGATCTGTCATTACATGTACAAGATAGGGACAAGATCAAAACTCTTGCATGAATCGAGGAGGGTCTCCTGAGATCTCACCCCTATTTGAGGAGCTATTGGCAGTTGATGGCTGTGAGTACAATAAAGTCAATGTTCTGTGGGCATGTGGCCTCTGATTGATGTCGATTGGCTTGTGACTACTACATCTTATAGTACTCCATAAGGGAATTAATTTCCATTAGAATACACTGCCTCTGAAAGAGTCATTTTGACTACTCCTTGTTCTTTAGTAATAATGGCTAGTTTTAAGTGCATATCATTAATTTCACTGAAGGAATTATGGATAACAGAAACAAAATAAAGGTTAAAAAAAAGAAGCCAGTGCTGGGAAGGAGATGGGGTGGAGGGCTCTAAGGGAAGTTGTAGGGAGGTATTGATGAATGGATATGGTCAAAATACTTTGTATAAATGTAACTCTCAAATAATAGCAAAACACTATTTTAAAAAGACCATACTTTGGAGCCCATCACTAACATATGCTAGGAAACTTAAAGATACTGTCAGTGGTGGCAAGTGAGTCACAGTTTCTCTGGAGCTGCAGAACAGGGAGGGTGAGAACAAATTGACAAGGCACCTACTATTTGAGGTCTAAAGGCCACACAGGGAACTGTCTTACAATTTCCCTGCAGGGAATTAATTTCCATTAGAATATACCACCTCTGAAAGTGCTATCCCAGCTACCCTTGGTAATAGTGGCCAGTTTTATGTCAACATGACATAAACTAGAGACTTTAGGGAAGAAGGATTCTCAGTTTAGAAAATGTCTCTGTATGATTTGTCTGTAGGCAAGACTGTAGTATATTTTTTAACTAATGACTGATGTGAGAGGGCCCAGACCATTTTGGAGATTGCTACTGGCCCTGGGAAGTGGTCCTAGGTGCTATAAGAAAGCAGGCTGAGCCGCCCAGGTAGGAGCAAGTCAGGAAGCAGCACTCCTCCAATGGCATCTGCTAAAGTTTCCTAGTTCCAGGTTTCTGCCTTAAGTTCCTGCCCTGACTACCTTCAGCAATGTACTGTGCTGTGGAACTGTAAACTGAAATAAACCCTTTCCTTGCTGAGTCCTTTATACTCCTGGTATGGCATCCCAGCAATAGAAACCCTAACACACCAGATTTCTGTCTTCCACTGATCTCTATCCTTTCTTTCTTTCTCATTCCTTCTCCATTCCTCCTGTTTGTGCATTAGCGTTACCAGGAATGCAATAAAGTAGTGAACCAGTCCTTATGAGATATATTCATCTACCTTTACTAATAAGGAATGTTGGTAATATACAAGGGTTTTTTTTAGAATGGTAGCTGTTTAATTTCAAAATTCCCTGTAGATAATGCCTCAAACTTTATGACCAACACTATAAACAGACCAACCACACTGCCCTGCCAATCACCAAATCTCATGAGGATTAGGCTAATCAATGCTGTATTTAAAGGTTGAAATCACAATATTGTGGGGATGTAACTGGTTTCCTTCATTCTTTTTTGTTTCAATCTTTGATTTTTACTCTGTTCTTTGGGCATGTGGCCTCTGATTGATGTCAATTGGCTTGTGACTACTACATCTTATACACCTTTTGGAGGTGCTGTCTTGGGCTCTCCAAGGGGCCTTTAAGTGAGTGAGGTCACAATGTGAGATGCAACAAACACTAGGAGGAGGTAGGGGTCCAGTGAGTCCAAGGATGGTCCTGGTCCTGCTGTCCACACACCTCACACCATGGAGGTTCTCTTACCTGCACCCTGAAACCATTCCCCCAACCTCTGCCCCTGCCAAATACACACGGAATCTCCAGCCCCGTCCACCCCCACACCCTGCCCTATGAAATAAAGCAAAAGCATGAGGAACAAGTTCATCTTCTGAGTTGGTACCAACACTGCAGATCCTTCAGCATCAGCCCTACATACACGGAGACCTGAGGTCAGGCTCCCAAACCTGTAGAAACCAGTTCCCCTCTCTTACCATCTATCCACCCTTCCTCCCAAGAGCCCACCACAGACCAACAGGACAACACATCTGTTCACAACGACCATTTATTTTGTGTACCACAAATGATACATGGTACAACTGAACTTTCGACTTAGCGAGCTTCCCGGGAGGCAGCCTGGTCTTGATTTGGCTGGACCTCTGGGTGCGCTTGTTGGCCAGTAGTGGTGGAGTCTTGGGAGGTGGTGGTCGTGCTCCTCTCTTGGGTCTCCGGATTATTGGTAGCACGCACGACGTTGATCAGACAGTAGCGGCTCACCGGATTCCGCGCTCCTCCAGCTCCTCCACGTCTCACTCTATTCCGCGAGGCCTTCAGGGCAGAGATCTTATTCTGGGACCGACGATGGCGACGGTGGCGCCTATGGGAGGACCGACGGGACCTCTTGTACGTCTTTCGGACCTACAAGCACAGCAGAGGACAGAAGGTCATTGCTAAGAGAAAGGACAAGCATGTGAAGGGGAAACTATGAGGAAAAGGTGTGGGTTGAGGAGGGCACCCATGCCAGGCCAGGCGACCTAGGCAAGGGTACTTTCTCAGAAAGGAAAAGGAAGCACTCACATTAGGGCAGTTGGAACATTTGTTCCTGCCACGTGTATCAGCACTCTTGTCTTTTCCGCTGGTGGTTTCCGATGTAGGTGGTTGAGCGGGACCTTCGCCACCCTCCATGATGGGAAGTTTAAAGGCTGTCTGACCCAGAGCTCTGGGCACCCTCCTGATGTACCCTCCTGAACAATGCAGGGCCACGCCCTCCAACCCTGATTGGTCAGCACAGCCTCCAGCCAGTCTGACATCACAAAGCCCTGCCCTCACCTTCCTGGGTGCAGGGTGGAGAGGTGGGCTTCTGGAGAAACCAGGATGTACCTGAGAAAGCAGAAGAAACCATCTTGATACCTCAGGGGAGGGGTGCATGGGGGTGTAGGAAAGAGTCTGTCTGGATACAGGCGGCTCTTTCTGAGCCCTTTTTCGACAACTAGTTCCAAAACATTCCTGCTTTCATGCAGTCAGTTCTAATTATGGTGAAAGATGTGGCCGAAATCTTGTTTCTCCAAACCGGTCCTCATGTCACCCCTACTCGATGGATCAGTCTGCTTTATCCCTTAGCTAGTATTAGGATATTCTAAAATATTTCCAAAACTGATTAGACAATCTTTAAGATTCAGTGGGTAGGTGAATACCTACAAAACACACAAAACAGTCCCAATGCCCACGACATACAGCCTCCTATCCCTTAAATTCGTATACTGAGAAAAAATCCCCCACAGTACAATCAGAAGAAATTAAAGGAGAGCTTGATGGGAGGGTGGATTTGTTTGTCATTCTGCAACACAGATATCTAAAAAGACATCCTTTTAGAGGTCAAGGAAGTTGAGAATGTTACCTTACGTTCCCCTGCCCATCTACCCTGCTCTCTGGACCCTCTGGACCAAGCCAAGCTGCCTTGAGCAGTCTCCTATCCCAGGAGGACCCCCATTCCCCCACCAACTCTATGCCCACCTTCATCAGACCTGGTGATCCTGAACATATAGGTTAGCTTCCCTACCCACCCATCTTTCCTTCCCAGGGAGTGTTCTGGGGTACACCAAGCTGCCCTGAGCAGCCTGCTCTCCTCTCTGGACACCCCTACTCCTGCCACCCTGCCTCCTACCTTTGTCAGACCTGTGGATCCTGAAACACACAGGTTACCTTCCCTTCCCCTATCCATCTTCCCTGTTTGCTGAGTCCCCTGGGGTAAGTCATGCTGCCATGAGAAGCCTGGTATCATAGGGATACCTAAATTCTCCCACCACCTTTCCACCCTCCTTCATCAGACCTACTGAGCCTGAACCATACAAGTTAGCTTCCCTTCCCCCACCCATCCTCCCTACTCACTGAGTCTTCTGGGGCATGCCAAGCTGTTCTGAACAGCCTGATAGGCCAGGCTGACCTCCTTTCTCCCACCAGTTCTCCCCCACCTTCATCAGATCTGAAGCTCTTGAACCATACAGACCTGGGGATCCTGAATTTTACAGACCAACATATCCAGAACCACACAGCACATGGATACACACCAGAGATGTGCCTCACAAGAACCATCGAGGTTAAACTGCGTCCCTATCCATTACCACAACAGGAACATTCATGGTCAAATATCCTCCAGATGGCTTAAGGCCCTTGAAAACCCAAAAATTAACAAAATCCAGGGAAACATGACTGTTTCAGAACACAGCTACCCTACTACTGCAAGGTAACGTAACACAACTGAAGCACAGGAACTGAAGCAGCTGGAGACATGATCCTGCCAGTCTCCATCTTAAATACAGAGATGATTGGAACCTTTAAGGAGGAAATTAATAAATCCCTGGAAAATATACAAGAAAATACAATTAAACAAGTGAAGGAAATAAATCAAACTGTGCAGGACCTGAATGTAGAAATAGAAACAATAAAGAAAACAAACTGAGGGAATCCTGGAGAGGAAAAACATGAAGGGGAAGAATCCCAACTCACAGACCCAGAAAATATTTTCAACAAAAAGATTTCCCTAACCTAAAGAAGGAAATTCATATGAAGGTTCAAGAACCTTTCAGAACATCACATACATTAACCTGAAAAGAAAATTCCTCTGCCACATAATAAACACTAACTTCGTAGAAAAGATAGAACATTAAAAGGTACAATTGAAAAAAAAAAAAACAAGTAGCATATAAAGGCAGACCTATTAGAACTACACCTGACTTCTCAGCGGAGATTCAAAAAGCCACAATGGCCTGGAGAAATGTCCTGCAGAGTCTCAGAGACCATAGAAGCCAGACCAGACTTCTATAGACAGCACAGTTTTGTTATTGTTAGTTTTTTTTATATTATTAGTTATTTTATTTTTTACAACACCAAATGTTGTGCCCATCCTGCCTCACCCTCGAAGAGTTCTGACCACTTCTCCCTCCACATCACCTCTGACAGAGTTCTGACCACTTCTCCCTCCACATCACCTCTGACAGAGTTCTGACCACTTCTCCCTCCCCATCACCTCTGACAGAGGCCTCCCCCATTCCCTTGGTCCCCTTCCCTGGGCCATCAAATCTCTACAGGATTAGGCCCATCCTGTCCCACTGAGGTCAGACAAGGCCTCCCTCTAGTACATATGTGTCAGGGGCCTCAGTCCAGCCAGTGTATGCTCTTTGGTTGGTGGCTCCATCTCTGGGAATTCCCAGGGTTCCAGGTTGGTTGACACTGTTGTTCTTTCTATGGAGTTCTGTCCCCTTCAGCTCCTTTAGTCCTTCCCTTACCTCTTTCACTGGGATCCTGGACCTCAGTCCATTGGTTGGGTGTAAGTATGTTTTGCTTTAAGTATCTGCATCTGTCTCAGTCAGCTGCTGGTAGAGCCTCTCAGAGGACAGCCATGCCAGGTTCCTGTCTGCATGTACAACATGGCATCAGGAATAGTGTTAGGGAGTGGTGTCCAAATTGGACTGGTCACTGGATGTTCTTTCCTTCAATCTCTCTTCTATTTTCCCTGTATTTCCTTTAGACAGGAACAATTTGGGGAGGATGGGGATCCGTGGGGGAAGAGCATCCTCTCAGAGGCAAAGGGGAGGGGGGATGGTGTGATGAACTCTTGGAGGGCAGACAGGGATGGGAGGGCAAACATTTGGAATGTAAATAAAAACATTTTAGAAAACTGTTTAAGGTCTGGAGAGATGGCTCAGTGGGTAAGAGCACTGACTGCTCTTCCGAAGGTCACAAGTTCAAATCCCAGCAACTACATGATGGCTCACAACCATCCGTAAAGAGATCTGACACCCTCTTCTGGTGTCTGAAGATAGCTACAGTGTACTGACATATAATAAATAAATAAATCTTTTTTAAAAAAGCCGTTTGAATTTTCAAAAGGAGTGCACTGAATGTGTGGCTCACTTTGGCTAGTATTACATCTCAACATTGTCTTCCAATCCGTGAATATGAGTCCCTATTTCTTTAGGCCTTTTATTTTAACAACGTTTAAATAATGCTTATAAAAAGTTTTAGTATATTGCTTGCATGTATGTCTGTACATCACAAGTATGCCTGGTGCCTTTGGAGGCAAGATCCCCTAGAACTGGAGTTACAGCTGTAAACTTAATTATGGAGAAGTTCACATTGAAAAGATGTTAATGCCATGTGGGTACAGAAGCCGAGTTCACTGGAAGAGCAGCCAGTGCTCTTAACTACTGAGCCATCTCTCTCTCTCTCTCTCTCTCTCTCTCTCCCCATTAACATCTTTTGTTTTGTTTTGTTTTTTGTTTTGTTTTTTGGATTTGGTTTTTTCGAGACAGGGTTTTTCTCTGTGTAGGTCTGACTGTCCTGGGACTCACTCTGTAGACCAGGCTGGCCTCAAACTCAGAAAGCCACCTGCCTCTGCCTCCCAGAGTGCTGGGATTACAGGTGTGTACCGCCACCACCCGGCATTAACATCTTTTCAATGTGAACTTCTCCATAATTAAGTTTACTCCAGCTAGGCGGTGGTGGTGCACTCCTGTAATCCCAGCACTCTGGGAGGCAAGAGGCAGGCGGATTTCTGAGTTCGAGTGCCGCAGCAGCTCCAGTAAACTCTGTAAGACAAAGTTTTACAGACTGAGGTGAGAAATGCCTCCTGGAGCTCTATGGAACACCCCATTCAGAAGCCGAAAATCTCAGTTGGCAATTTTCTAAACTCTCCCCCTTCTTAGTAGCTGGGACTAAGAAAAACCAAGCAAATTAAGATGTAAAAGAATCCATCTTGAAGGGTTATTTGGCTTTTGACTTTTTTCTTGTCTAAGAGGTAGCAGCAGCAACAGTGCCCACCTTCATGGCTTTCAGCTAAGGTCTATGGATGGCCTAGTTTGTCTATGGACCTCCATCTACACCAAGAACCAAGTTGCAAATTCAATAGGTCATTTTTGTATCAAAAGGTCAATTATGAAGCACCTAGAAAATTTCAATTATAAGAATATATTCTCTATAGCTTGGCGGTGGTGGCGCACGCCTGTAATCCCAGCACTCTGGGAGGCAGAGGCAGGCGGATTTCTTGAGGCCAGCCTGGTCTACAGAGTGAGTTCCAGGACAGCCAGGGCTATACAGAGAAACCCTGTCTCAAAAAAACAAATACAAACAAACAAAAAAGAATATATTCTCTGGGTTGTGACCCAGATGATAACTTTTTTTTTCTATTGTGGATTCTGTTTTTTCCCCATCCCAGAAATTGGTTTTGATGTACCCAAGACTTAAGTTTCTCAATAAAGGAAATAAAATCTCTATAAAAAAAAAAAGAATCCATCTTGAAGTAAGTCTCTAGCCAGAAAATTCTAAGACTGTAAACTTCCTCTTGTTCTCTCTTGACAAGGATTCCTAAGAGCCCAACTGATAATCCATTCTTTGAAGTAGAGTCACTGACTGCAAGCTCCCTTTTAAGAATTGCAACGCTTTGCCTCATAGTCATTTACATAATTACAACCATCCAGCCACATGCAAGTTTATATGGCTGTGCGTATATAGATGAGGGTGGCTCTGACACTGTGTTAAGTAAAGCATTGATTAAGTCAAGAAGCTAAATGTTAGATAAGGATTTCTCACAAAAACTTGTTAAGACCCAGGGGGTGTAAAAAACTTCAAACTCTTTGAAGGTTTACTGTTAACTATGAGTGACTCTGTATTCTAATCAGGAAATTTGATGGCATCTGTAAGTTGATCCTCTGAATCTGTTACATGAGAAACATTGTACCTGATTGATTTTGCATTTCTTTGTACCAAATGGTTATGATAATTGTGCCTGCCTCATTGGCTGCATCTTTTGAAATGGTAATACCAACTCTTAGTGTATAAAAATTCTTGCTTTAGAGCTCCTAAATACATTCAGATTCAAACCGCCTCTGTGGTTGTTCTGTCTGTCATCCACCGAACCTGTTCCTCTCCTGAAATCCAGAGATCCCCCTCAGATCTGAAAGTTCCCGGCTGGGACTGTCTGTGGCATTTGAGGCCAGCCTGGTCTACAGAGTGAGTTCCAGGACAGCCAGGGCTATACAGAGAAACCCTGTCTCCAAAAAACAAAAAAACAAAACAAAACAAAACAAAAAGTCCTTGGAGCTGGAGAACCACTCTCGTTACCTGGAGATGATCAACAAACGGCTTTGGCTCAGCATTCAGGAGCTGGAGATGCAGGCACGCATGCCTTCCCACCACCTCACTGTGAATATAGCCCAGCTGGCCCAACAGGTGGTGAAGCAAGTGAAGATAGCCCAGGGAAAGCCCTGATGCTGAGGCCTGAGGTCCTTGATCCTGAGTCGATGCCGGCTTTCCCTCACCAGGGTCCACTGCCCTCAGCTACTCAGCCACAGTCTCCATTCCATCACCTGGTCTTCAGCCGTGGCCTGAGCTTTGGGGATGGGGGTGATGAGGGGCCCACAGACTACCCTGATCCCCTGGGGACAAAGCATGGCTCCCCATTCCCTAACCTGTCCAAGAAGGCTCTGGACTTTAATGCTCCTAGATGACTCCCTGCTCCCCCTGGCTTCTGATCCATTTTCTACCATGTCTCCTGAGGCCTCCAACACCAGCAGCCACCGGAGCAGCTTCAGCATGGAGGAGGGGGATGTTCTGTGATGCTGGCTGCTCCTGTGCCAAGGAGCAGGGGCTGCCTGGGGGCTGGGAAGACTGGGCAGAGCCCTCCCATCCTTCAGGCTGCACTTGGTGTAGCTGACTACCTGCCTCTCTCCTTCCCCTTGGTTGCTCCCCCAACTCTGTTTAGACTTAGTGCTTGCCCAGCGGCTGATGGAACTGGAGAAGCCCTCCCCTTGGCTTCGGGGGCCCCCTCCTCTGGCGGCAGTGCTATGACTCATGATGGGGAAGAACAGGAGTGAGGTAGAAGAGAAATAACAAGAAACCTTGCAGCCAGGCAGTGGCTTTTAATCCCAGCACTTGTGGGAGGCAGAGGTAGGATTTCTGAGGCCAGCCTGGTCTACAGAGTGAGTTCCGGGATAGCCAGGATACAAGTACCTCTGAGGGAGCGGCTGGTCTGGGGATGCCCAGGCCTGCCTTCCTAAGAGTAGATGGCACCCAGGCTGATTCCTCCAGGCTGAATTCCCCCACAAGCGGGGCACTCACCCCCATTTGGTGCTAACAGCTCTCCCCTGGTGGTATGAGGGTGGGGTGGCCAGGAGTCTGGGTTCAGGGTGGAATGAAACCCACCCCCAGACCTCCCACTTTGTGCCTTTAGTAAACACTGTGCTTTGTATAAAAATAAAGTTTACTCCTAAGTATATCATTCTTTCAGATGTTACTGTAAATGGAATTGCTTTAAATTTCATTTTGAATCATTAATGTGTGAAAATTGATTTGTAGGTATTGTTCTTGCATTCTGCAACCTTTTGGTAACAGCATTACATCTGAAAAGTATTTTCTTTATGAAATGAGATGCTTGTGTTTTTTCTTTTGTTCTATTAATGTCATTTTCTTATGGTGAATCACTATTGCATTCCTGGAGTGACTCATACTTCTCATGGCTGTATAATACTTTAAATTTGCAGCTGGATTTGGCTGAAGATTTTGTTTATATTCATTAAAAATGTTCTATAATCATCTTGTGCTATCTTTGTTTTTATACCATTTCCATATGGTAGACATTAGCAATCATACAGTACACACACTACTATACTTTAGTAGTTGTAGCAGCTAGTGTTTTGAGACAGGGTCTCACTATGGATCTTGCTATCCTGGAACCCACTATGTAGATAAGGCTGGCCTTGAACTCCAAGATTCCACTGTCTCTGCTTCCAGGGTTGAGATGAAAGGTGTGCAGCTGGGTGTGGTGTTGCACACCTGTAACCCCAGCACTTGGGGGGGGGGGTGGAGGCAGGCAGATTTCTGAGTTCAGGGCCAGCCTGGTCTACAGAGTGAGTTCCAGGACAGCCAGGACTACACAGAGAAACTCTCGAAAAAACCAAATCCGGAAAAAAAAAAGTTGTTTTATTGGCCATTCAAAACTTGGCTTCAACAATGGTTTGTTATATGAGTCATTTTATTGGTCCAGGAGATTTTTCCAGTTGCTGGATACATTATTTAAATATATACATGGCATAAAAGAAGAGAAGGGTCCTACTAGGGGACGAAGAGTCATTTTTCCTTTAGGGGTATGGCCACTTATCCAGGCTCCAGTAATTGGCCCCATATTCATGCACATGCACGCAGAACTAATTATATTCAAACAGTTGTTTTAAAAGAGTGTCAGACAGAGAGCTCAGTGGCCATGAGCACTTACTGCTGTTACAGAGGGCCTGGATTCAGTTCCCAGAACCCACAGGACAGCACCCGCTGTCCAACTGTCTGTAACAATAAGGTTTATTAGTATTATTACTATTATTATTGTTTGGTTTTTGTTTTTTTTCGAGACAGGGTTTCTCTGTGTAGCCCTGGCTGTTCTGGAACTTTGTACACCAGGCTGGCCTCGAACTCAAGAGATCTGCCTGCCTCTGCTTCAAGTGCTGGGATCAAAGGCATGCACCACCATGCCTTGCTAAAATGCAAATGTTTAAGGCCACGAAATCTTAAGAGTTGATTAGCCATAGTAAACCACTCAATTCTCTACATATTAACACCCCTTTCATAAGAAACTCTCAAAAAGTACATTACAAAGTATAGTTGAGACTAGCCTGGTAGCCTTTTTCCTCTTTCCTGAGGATAAATTCAGGCATGTTAGAGTGTTGCTTGCAATTCAGTATGTCCAGTGTCCAACTCCCATCTTTCCAGTATCCAAAGAACTTGGTCCTTTCCCCCTTTAACTGATGGAGTGTAGATGACAGACTGTGCTTTGTGAGGCCATGCTTTGAAGATTTCAGTGGATACTATAGGTTCAGTTTGGTTTCTATAATAATGGATAACAAAATCATGGCAGTAACCAGGATTTTTTTTATTAACCTGTGTAAATCTGTAATGATTATTTTAGTATGATTTTCCTAGTACCAAAACTGATGGCAGCTAGATCTCTGAGTTAGAGGTCTACAGAGTGAGTTCCCGGACAGCTAGTGCTACACAGAGAAACCCTGTCTCAAAACAAAACAAGAAAGACATACTCATTATATAACAAAGTCTAGCATTGCTAAGGAAGGCTTGTCTAGGTACCAAAGTGCAGGGTCCCAGCCTCTCCTCCAGTTCACCAAAACCCTTTAAATGAAGGAAAAGGGACCCTTCAAAGTAAAACTCCCCCTTTTTAAAAGCATGTATGCAGGGCTGGAGAGATGGCTCAGTGGTTAAGAGCACCGACTGCTCTTCCGAAGGTCCTGAGTTCAAATCCCAGCAACCACATGGTGGCTCACAACCATCCGTAATGAGAACTGACACCCTCTTCTGGAGTGTCTGAAGACAGCTACGGTGTACTTACATATAATAAATAAATTAAAAAAAAAAAAAGGCATGCCTGGCCTAGCATCATGTATTGAAATTCTTAAAAAAAAAAAAAATAAAAGCATGTATGCTCAAAATTTTCCTCCCTTTGCCTGTCTTGGTGATTGGGGGGGGGGGGGGACCAAACCCACATCTCTTGAAATATGAGTACTGATTCTGAGTAACTGCTAATCTCTGCTGGCCCAGAAAATCATTATGGTCCACCAGTTAGAGTGGAATTAGATTATACATGAAGTTTTGTCCTGAGTCATTTTATTTGTCCAGGAGATTTTTCCAGTTTCTGGATACATCATGTAAATACACACAATATACACAACATAAAAGAGAGAGGGGGGGGGGCCCTGGTTGGGGAGGAAGACTCATTTCTCCTCTGGGAATTGACGGAAAATAATAAAGAGACACAACATTTTAAAAATCATTTTATTACATCTATTTACGTGTGCACGCACACACATGGAGATCGGGACAACTTGTGTGAGTTGATTCTCTTACCACGTGGGTCCCTGGGATTGGATTCAGGCCACCAGGCTTGTGTAGCAAGTGCTTTTACCCACTGGGCCATCTCACTGGCCCAAGATACAACATATTTATAAGACAAAACAAACAAAAATGGAGGGTAAAACTGCAAGTAGTAAGATCTCAGAAGCAAAGAAAAAAATAGGGAAGTGGACTTATTTTCTCAAATGAACATCTGAGCACATGGCATCAAATAGTAATTTGCAACTGTTCCATCAGGTCCGCTAAATTATGTGCAGGTCTGGAAACTCACACTTGCTACATTATCATCCTTTTTTCCTCATCCCAGACCCCATGGGGAGGTTCCTTGGGACCAGACAACTAAGGGTTACAATATTCAAGCTTGGCTTACAGATGTTCTGCAGAATATGCTGGCATCTGCTACAAGTGGCTAGTTTCAGAGTTACAGTTCCACTTTGGGTTGATTAAAATTACTATTACAGAAACAGTCAAAAGCACAGACAGCTTGCTGATTCATGTCTGCATACAGTCAAGGATTTGGAAATAACAAGACTGAAATGTTGAAGACATCTGAGGGAAAAGGCCTATGCAAATGGCTGTCCATCTTGGAATGAGCACAGTGTGAGAATTTTCATGACTGATATAAACAAGCACCATTACAGAAAAATTTATGGGTGTGGCCAATCTCTCTCCTGTCACCTTTATTTCTGCCAAGAGGCTTCTGAACAAAGTGGCCATGATGGCATGTATGAGCTCTAAGTCAGGGTTGCCCTGAAGGCCAATCCCATTGTTTACTGCTGAATGCTCAACATGCCAAAAAGAAGTCTAAGCCCTTTGCCTTGATGGTAAATGATTACACACGCACTGCCAGAAGTCACTGGTCCTCCAAAATTCTGACAGGAAACAGTAGGAAAAAAACTCAGTTGCAAGCATGTGCTACCTCTCATGAAAAAGCACAGGTGACAGCAAAAGCCCAGAAAGCAGAGGAGTAAGAAAAATCGTCCTCAGTTTTGGAATCAATTCAAGGAACTTCATTTGCCCAGCTGGATTTAACTTGTAACAGACCAGTAGCTCCTGTTTCCAATTGCCACAGGCACACACATATCCTTTGCGCTGTTTGAACTGGAATGTCTGTATATGCCTTCCCACCATCGTATATTAGGAAGTGATAGGGATGGATAACATGTGTATTTAAATTTCACATTTCCATCCATAGAGAAAAACAGTACTTGAGCCATATGTAGGGATTATGCCCAAGGCAATTCATTCATATTTAGCACCTTTGAGGTTATGCGGTAATGGGATGTGACTTAAGAGAACTTAAGGAGTGGATATATATTTTGTATGTGGAAGGGACGGACATGAATGATTATCAGAGTAAACCATAATAGTTCATCTCCAAGATGACCCCCCAACAAACCCCATTCTCTTAATTCCTTCCTTCTGAATATGGTCTAGACCTTTCACCCCTTTTCCCTCTTATAATGGCTACTACTTAATATTGTAAACTGCAAAAACAATGGAATGTCATTTATGAGCTTATAGTCCTTTCTGTCTCTTGCCCATCTTGATCTCATGAAGCAAGCAGTCATATTGTGAGCTGCCCTGCGAAAAGATCCACCCACATTCAAGAAACTGACTGAACCTGTTTAACAGCCAGTAAGAAACTGAGTCCTGCAAACAGCCAACTACAAAACTTCTAAGTACATATCCTATCCAATATGCCAGAAGATGACAGCTGTGCTGGATGACACCTTGATTGACCTTGAAGTCAGCTAAATGTTGCTTTATGGCAGTTTTGGCTTTTGAGACAGGGTCCCACTCTACAACTCAGGCTAGTTTCAAATTTGGAATCTTCCTGCTCTTACCTCCATAGTTTTGGTTTTAGAGGTATGTGCCAGCCATGTTACTGTCTTACAGCAAAAAATACCAAACACAGACAGGCATGGGAATGATTCCACGGAACAGCAACATGAGCTTCTACCTACCTAACCAGCATTGCTGATGTCCCAGTTTACTAACAGTAATGTTCCATTATGAACAACAGCCTGGTGGCACACCAATTACTTCTGATATAAATAGGGCTTTATTGAGTATTTTTGCATCGAAAATGGTTATTACAACTCTGTTGAGTTTTGGCTGGGCCCAGCATATTATCCTAGGGGCCTATTCCTTATGTGCTTACTAAGAACTTTGCCAAATATCTTATATGGAGTGTGGCGTCCAGGATTTAAACACCCCCCCCCCCCCCCCCAATTTCAGGTCTTCTAGGACACATGGTTAATGGTTCTCTTTCAGAGTTCTGGTGATCTTGGTCCAGACCCAAATGACTTGCAGAGTGTCATCCTGGATCAGACTTCATACAGTGCATAGGGAACAGAATTCACATGCAGTGTAGGGTTGGGAATGCTGCTTGATCTGCTTCTTTCTAAACTGACCACACAAGATTGCCACCTCCCAATCCCCAGCCTTGAAGTAGCAGAGGACTCAGACCTGGTTATTGTTTTTCTCCTCCAGGAACTCTCAGAATAGTTACTTTCAGGTAGTGGGGAAAAGACTCATTAAACCTAGTGTTTTGGACATGATTTAAGGCACAGTGGAAAAGATAGACAGGAAGAAATGCAGTTGGGCCAAGAGAAGAATTTAGATGCTGTATGTGGTGGCATATCTTTAATCCAAGCACTCAGGAGGCAGAGACAGGCAGATCCCTGTGAATTTGAGGCTAGCTTGTCTACACAATGAGTTCCAGGACAGTCAGGGATACTGACTCTGTCTCAATAAGAGAGGAGAATGGGGAACCAGGGGAAGAAGGGAGAGAGATTTGTCAATAGAAGCAGTATCTCTTTCCAGTCGTGCATACTTAGATGCTATCCTGACAGGAGTGGAACTCTCTGGTAGGATGTAGCAGCAAGATGGTTTCTGTAAACTAAATGACTCTGAGGTAAAACTTGCCCACTCATCTGGTACTCTCCTGGAGGAAGAGGGAAAATCCAATTGAGAAAATGCCCCCTTCAGATTGGCTTTTGGGCAAGCCCAGGGTGCATTTTCTTGATTGATGACTGATATTGCAGGACCTAGCTCACTGTGGGCTGTGCCATCCCTGGGCTGGTGGTCCTGGGTGCAATATGTAGGATAAGCAAGCCAGTAAGCAGCACTCCTCCTCGGTCTCTGTATCAGCTCCTACCTCCTTCCCTGGATGGACTACAAGCTGTAAGATGAAATAAACCCTTTCTTCCCCAAGTTGTTTTTGGTCGTGGTGTTTTATCACAGCAACAGAAACCTAATTAGGACAGTTTTGCATCAATAATGGCTAAATGTACACTGTGAAAGGAGCAGAAAGTGTATAAGGGATATGGCCGGGAAATGCCAAGCTGGGAAAGGCTGTCTGAAAACTGGTAAGGGACAGGCCCATACCACAAGGGACCCCTACCTTGACCTGAGCAGTTCACTAGCCTAGGAGATGTTATGGGTTATAGGCATCATCTTTCCTTTGGCCACTTCTTCCTGTGCCTAGCTTCTTGAAATAGAATGGTAGTAAAATGCCAAGAGCAAGTTCCTTTGGGTGTCTCTTCTGCTACCTTCAACTCTTATTGGAAACCATAATTAATTCCAATGGCTGGGCAAAGGCCAGACCCTTGATTGAAACAAAATGGACCCAGGACAGGGGTATTCACTGTTTACTGGTGTTTACCTTTCAACCTAGACTAAAAGACTGCATAAGGCAGGTAGGACTAAGCCATGCTCCCACCCCTGAAAGCCACCTAAAGAAGGTGAGATATATCACTAGATTTCTAGCAACTGGAAATCCTGGGAAAGGGGAGAAATGGAGCAAAATAATCCTTCTGAACATATAAATGAGGAAGGGCAAAGTAAGAGTGCTGGTGTGCTGAGTTCCTGAGCTAGGGACCAAGATTTGACTTTAGCCTGTAACACCTAATATAACCTTGATAAGAGGAAAAACCTTGGAGAAGCCAGGGATGCCAGGAAGTTAGCTAGTGAAACAGGGCCTCCAAGCTTTTTTTTAAATACTTCCTCCTATATGTCCTGGGGAAACTCTGGACCAAGAACTCTCAGAACCATAAGAATATTCTTAGTCTTTAGAGGGTTATGGTTCCTTTATAAATATGATGCAATCTGGTGGGTCTTAATCTGAGAAAAATGCATATAGATATCCACAAAAACGTGTCTAAACGTATTTCAGGAAGTCAGTCCCTGATCAAGCATAGTCCCTTCTTCTTTCAGGCTCAGAAGGGTGAAAATATAACTACTGTAGGACTATTAATAGGCTTAAAGCTACTATGTCAAGTCAAAGAAGCCAGACACAAAAGGATCACATATTGTATAATTTCATTTATATAAAATGTCCAGAAGAGACAAATGGGCGTAAGGAGGGAATACCTAGGCAATGTGGGGTTTCTTCTGAGGGTTGTAAAAACATTCTAAAATTTTTTGCAGTGATGATTCACTCAATGACTGAAATATACTAAAAGTCACTGAATTGTATACTTTAAGTGGATGAACTGTATGCTATGCAAATTTCATCTCAATAGAGCAGTTTAACAGTGACAGAGAAATTACAAATTAACCACACGTTCATTAGGGGCAGAAAGAACTAATGGAGAAACATCAAGGATGGTCTGACTCACCAAATTACTTATTTAAAACAGCTGAACTTTCTATCGTGGAAACTCTACCTCAATAAAGCCATGAAGAAAAAGTCCCCCAGAGAACAGAAAATCAGGAGCACAAAGCTAGGGGAAGCTGTTGTGCAGATTATCAAGGGGCCAGGGCCCACCAGTCTGAAGACAGGGAAGGACTTGGGGGAGGGAGGACCAGGAAGGATATCTTTTCCAAGGTTAGAGAGAAGTTGGTAAAATTCAAATTCAGAGCCCTGCTTCCCTGGCCCTACCACTAACTGGCACTGCAGCTGCTCCATTAACAGGCGAGGAAGGTTCTCCTCTCTTTTTGAAGAGAAATGCACTTCAGAAACATGTTTCCAAAAAAACATTCCTAAGGGTTTTATTTCTAATGAGGAAAATAATAAAATAAAATTAAAATAGGCTTTAGCTGAAACAAACTTTCTTGTTTTGCTTTTTTTTCTCCTTTTGAACAAATTAATTACACACCAACAATCTTCTTTATTACAGCATGAACCCAGGAGGAGGAAAGGAGCTAGGGAAGGGTGGGCAGGGAGGGTTGAGGTGGGTGTGTGGACAAGCACCAAAAGCCTGCAGACCATAGGCAGCCCTGCTCAACCCCAACAAAAATCATTTAAAATAAAACAGTGAGGACAGCTATGTGAAGTTTCCTCCTCCTGGGTGGAACATTAAGGGGAAGGGAAAAGATGAAGGGGAGAGGAAAGAAGTAAAATGGAGGGGAGGCAAAAGTGTGAAGTGGGGAGGGAAGGTTAGTGTAGCATGGCCTGACCCAGGGTCAGAACTGGGGATAAGGGAGAGGTCCCCCAGTTTGCATGTGCCCTGGATTTGTCTCTGGAATGGTGCTGGCCCAGCCCCGGTAGATCCCCTGCCCACCTGTCTATCTGCCTCTGGTGTCTGGGAATGCTGGTTAGAGGTTACCAGGGACGCAGGACTCCAGGGGCCGGCCCCCAGGAGCTGAGGTCTGAACAATACCTTGGAGTCAGAATATAAAAGTCACGATCTTGGGGATGGTGGTGAGGGGGAGTCTCTCCACCTACCCGCCCACCTCCAAGAAGCAGAGGTGATGGTCAGAAAGGATCCTTGAGGCCAAGGAAGGATCTTTGTTGGGGTCTGTGCTAGGCTCAGCCACTGTCACAATTGTTGCAGAGATGGCTGCTGTGGGCAGGACATCAACAGCCGGGAAGTCAGAGTAGAGAAGGGGGCTGAGGTGTCTGAACCAGCTTCTAACACTGGTTCTAAGCCATCCTGGTCCTCCTGGGTGCTGGGGCTGCCACTGCTGGGGAAGGGTACAGGAGGGACCTCACCCCCAGTCTCCTCCTCCAGCTCCTCTTCCTCCTGGACTTCCTCGGCTTCTGGTCCTGAGCTCCGTACCCTCTTTGGCTCTAGCTCCTCTCGTGCCGGGTCATCGGGCTCCCCAACCCGATCCACTTTCCTCCGTCGTCTCCTTTCTAGGGCTCGACCTCGTGTCCTACTCCCATGGCGCTCTGCTTTCTCCAGCTGTGAACACAGAAGGCAAAAAGGCTGAGTTATAAGTGGGGTCTGGTGATGCATGACTGTAATCCCAGCACCTGCAAGGCCAAAGCAGGAAGATTGCCATGAATTTTATGGCCAGCCTCGACTATATAGCAAGATCCTATCCCATTCTTCCTTTCCCAAAAGACAAGTGCACGCAAGTACTCAGAGCCTGAAAGCTCTCTACCTACTTGGCCTGACCCAGCCATGTCAATAACGACTCCTTTCCTTACCTCCAGAAGTGTCTGGACCCTCTTCAAGTCTGGAGGCTGCCCAGCCTGTAGCAGCTGCCAGATGCTATGATTCTCATCTAGGGTCACCTCAAGCAGATCCCCTTCCATCATAAGTTCCTCCAGTGGGGCTCGGGTTGCTTCTGGCAGTTCCAACACAGGGCCAGACAACCGTGGTAAAAGCGAGGATAGCAGCTCCAGATCTGGAAGAACCAGGGACATGCAGGATTAGAGGCTGTCCTTGGTCTTATCCTACACCACTACAACAGAGCTGAGGACATCAGGGGGCCACACTGATAATATGCATTCAACATCCCACTCACACTACAGCTAGACCTACCTCTCTTACCTGAGCCCTCCTCTGTGGCTACCTTTTCAGGACTGGTCACACTGTCCCCATTCTCCAACAGCCCCTGGACCTATCAAATATCAAGATCAGGAAAAGGCAAGGGGTAACTGAACTGAAGAGCCAGGCCCTACTCTTCCTTCACCCGTGCCAAAGCTGGAAGACTATCTCTTGGAGGAAGGCAAACATGGGGTGTCAGGAGAGAGCAGGGTTTAGGAATTTGGACAGATAATAGGATGGAACAAAAAGGCTGGGCCAAAGGAGATTAAAAACTGGAGAGACGGGCAGAGCTAGAGCTTCTGTATAGGCTAGGGGGACAGGAATTTGAAGTTAAGAGCTAGACTAAAAAGCTCACCTTAGGCATATTGCCAGTGCCCTCTCCACCATCTGAAGAGTAAGCCAGGGATTCCTCAGGCTTGGATTCAGCTTGTAGCCGTTGGCGGAGTTCAGCCAGCCGTCTCAACAGAGCAGTCACTTCCTCAGAGGCCAAAACCTGTCTGGCACGGCCTTGCCAGCTGATGGCTCTCTCTGTGAGGCACTGTAGAGCCTCACCCTCGGGCAGCCGCACAGGCAGTCTCTGTAGGGCTACCAGCAGTGCCAGGATGGTTTCCAAGCGTGGGCGCCGTGAGCGCATACACAGAGGGCACAAGAATTTGGTGTCCCATTCCCACCAGGCCAGCAGTGGGGATGAGGTAAGACTGGACCTCTGGGAGCTGAGGAGGCGGGGTACTGTCACACAGCGCCCATGGAACCAGTCCTGACACAGGTCACACTGCAGAGCTCCCACCCCAGCTGGCACTTGCCCACACACGCAGATAGAAGCTGTAGAGGAGGCTGTTGTCGACGATGCCAGTGGACTTGGCTTGGCTGAGTTGATACGACGAAGCTGCAGGATCCCTTCCTTCTCCTTCTGCTCCCCCTCTTTGAAGGCCACGATCTGCCGTGCCCAGGAAAGGGGGAAGAATAGGTAAACAATCTGATTCTTTGATTCTCTGAACTCAATACCCCACTCCCAAACCAGGAAAACTGAGCTCAGGAAGCAAGTGGTCTGCCCATGGTCACAGGGTTCAGACAGTCATCACCAGGCTCTTTACCCATCTGTAGCTAAGCTTCTTACCACAGAGCCTGGGTCCCTGAGGTCCTGCGCAGACAGCCCCAACAGCTCTGTGTCAGATTTGTACAACCCCAGCTCCTTCTCCATCCACCGGCTGCGTTTGGTGCTGTCTGAGCCGGCGTCTGCACACGGGCAGAGCACCTGAGGCAGGCAGACAGAGGCAAATGACCAGGCTTCCCTACCTCCCCGTAGTCTTTCCTCCCCTCACCCATGCCCCCTCAAAAACTCATATTCTCAAATATATTTCAAAACAGTCAGTCAGATAACAAGAGGCTATAGGTAAAAGTGCTAGGTCTCACCTCCAATAATGTGTAGCAGGAATTCTTCTTGAGGAAGGTCTTGGAGGCCTTTTCTCTCCAGGAGTGTGCTATCAGTACCTGTGCCTCTAGCTGTCTCAGTTCCTCCAGCCCCACAGGGAGGTCCCGACCCACAGCTACGAGGCCCTCCAAGTCATCCAAGCAAGGGTAGTGGTCACCATTCTGAGCATAGGTGAGAGAAAAGGGCAAGTTGAACTTGCAAATACCTACTAATTCTCTATGTCTGCTCTGGGCTGGGAAGATGGTCTACTCTCATAGTCCCAGAGCAAAATCAACTGACACTGTCCTCAGGAGTACCCTCTACCATGCTTGTACTAACTGGCTCAGTCCAAGTAGCAAGTCAGCCTTCTAGGATACAGGACTAACCATGCATGCGTTTGTGGTCTTTTCTACCTACTGCCAGGTACCTGCCCTTTCTACTTTTGTAAACACCTGTCTCCTTGCTCTACCATCCACATCTTTCAGGCTAGCCTCAGCAGACCCTGTTCTGCAAACGTTATGTGATAGAGGTAGCATCCCTCTCTAGCCATACAACACAGCACAAGCCTATATATCATCTTTTCTAGCAACGTGGAAAGTCTAGGTGTGGATGGGGCGGTCCTTACTTGAATCTCATCCACATCAGCAATCCATGCCCGGGCCTTAGCAAGAGCCTCCTTGAGAGACTGGATGTTGGGCAGGTGAACAGGGATGTTTTCTGCTTCATGGATTATGGCCTCAAGTGTGGCTGGTGGATGCTTCTGCCTAAAAACAACAAAAGAAGGGGCGTGGAAGCAGGCCAGTTTGGTCTATGGATCAGAAAACAGCCTGATGAGTAGCTGTACAGAGCTGTGCTGTTATTTTTTTTCTGTAACTTCTGTGCTTTTACATTGGTAAAGATGGCTGCCAGGTTCTGCTTACTTGAGATTGCATGCACCCATAAATCCAAGAGCCTCTGTTTGCCACTCTGCCAGCCTGCTAGAAGTTTACCCTCTGATCACTTGTGTATCCTGTGGCATCTTTTTACAAATATCCACTCATCTGCTTGCTTCCTGTGCTTCTGGAGCATGTTTACATGCTGACCTACTGGTACTGGGCCACACACACACACACACACACACACACACACACACACACACACACACACCAGCCTACCTCTGCCTGTATATATATATGCTTAAAAAGAAAAAGAACCAATAAACAAACAAAACCCAAAAACCAAGACCAGGAACAAAAGAGCAGAGAAACTCAATATCCATACTCTGGGGAGTAACACCCAAGGCCACCCACAGCCATTTTCTTCAGATTCTCCACTAAAATTTGCAAGTAAAGAATGGCAGGAAGGGGAAAGGTTGGATTTACCTGGCCTCTAGGCAGAGGTGGGCTTTCTCTTCCCAGCGTTCAGCGATGGTCAGCAGCTCCTGAAGCTCTGCCTGGGCCTTATCCACAGCAGGGCTAGGGGCTACACTGGCACCCGCAACCAACAGTCCCCGCATGATGGCCAGGGTCCCCCTTCGGGCAGAGGGAGCCAGCGTGCGCTTTACCTCATCCAGCCACCGTGCCTGGTCCACCTGCCTTTGGAGCTGCTGGGCCTCAGGAACCTCCACACCCAGCTGCTGCCCTCTCTCCAACAGGGACTGCAGCAGCTCTGGACTGGAGGGCTGTGAGACCAGGGCCTCACGGGCCTCTGTCTGGTAAGCTTCCACCTGTTCCAGAATACCCTACCAGAGTACAGGATGAATAAAGAACAAATCCTTCAGATGAGGCCACTTAAGAGGACCCACAACATATCCTTCTGTTCCAGCATCTCCCAACACAACCTTTTGAGAAATGGAAATCTGACATGGACTGAACTGTCATTGTCTGAACTCTAAAACAGTAGTTCCCATAACTCTTGACTGCTCAATACGATACCCTATGGAATGTATTAAAATGCACATTCCTAGGCACTTTTATTCATGATTGGTCATAAATTTGTACTTCACTTTTCTCTACATGGGACTCTGTTCTCAAAGCACTGAGAGACCCTCCATCCTAAGAAATATTATGCTACATAAACCCTCATGCTCACTCTGGGGTCCCCTGCCTTCTCTACCCTACTTCTATTTTTATGAACTTTATTCATTGTTTCAGGCTCAGCAAACACCCTTGTTACCTCTTTTACCTCCTCAGGGAAGCCTTCCCTTCTCAACAGCTTGTACTCAGATCTCTGCTCCTTGTCCCAAATCCCAAACCTAAACCTTGTTCATACTTGGCACTATTTTCTCACACATGCACCCTGTCTTATCTAAACCCACCTCTCCTTACCTTGACATCCCCAATCTGGTGCATGGCACAGGGCAGGTTGTTCATCTGGCCCAAAAAATCCCGCAGCTCAGCCAGGGTCATCTGTAGACCAGCCGCCCTGTCAGGGCTATGGAGTTTTATGTATGAGATTTCAGATCCAAACCCAGGTCCCTCCTTTCATGTGTGTCAAAACCACTCCTCACCATATGTGTTTAACTTCGATCTTGTATCTCAATGTTCCCACAATTCCTAGGCTACAAGGAGGACTTTTAAATCTAAGCCTATTCATAGGGTGAAGGATAGGAGGAGAGAGGAAAACAGTAGGAGGGTGAAGAAGCTTATAAGCTAGTGATGCTAACAGAAGCCAGACTTTATCCTCACATCCCCCACTAACCTGCATGGAGCTGGAGATAGAACCCCAAGCCTCATATACTAGATATGACAGGGAGTTACACCACAAGCCCCTAACTTTACAATCCACCGTCTATTGCAGTGCAACTATACTGCTTTTCTTGTTTGTGTCCTATTCTAGCCCCTCAACCTCCCACACTCCTCCCTGCCCACAAACTCCCTCAACCTACCTCTCAAATCATCTACAGATGCTGATTATGAAATGTACACTTCTAACTTTTCTCATTGCCAAGACTCTCCTTCTCCATGAAAGTTCCTGTCTTCCTTGTACTCTGCAGTGCTTCCCAGGCTATCATCTCACATTTGGCAACTTCCTGCCAATTGTCCAAGCCCCCCACTGTATTCAGAATCCACCCCGTGTAATACACTTTTCAGCAGCAGCAAGCTATCTGTGCTACAACACCTCACATCAACATACCCAGCTTCCTGGCCACTGACCAATCCCAGAGCCCGGGACACACAAGCCTCCGCTTCACTCAGGCAGTTCTTCAGTCGCTGTAGAAGCTCACTGTTAGGAAATCTTCGCTCACGAGCCTCAGATTCTAATGCTCTCAGTTCTTCCAGGCCTGGAGAAAGAGAGTAGGAAGGATTAGGCAATATTAAGTAAAGGCAGAGGAAAAGGGCCAGGGATACCGAAGAAACAAGAATAGAACTTGTCTGTAAAGTCCCTCCAGCTACCCCACCCCCAGTTACTCACTGCGTTTTCGCCCATCTTCCACCTCCAGGGCCACTCGTACTTTGTTAGCCCAGGTGTCAAAGGACTCAGCTCGAACTTTCAGTTTATGCAGCATGGCGGGGAGCTCATCCAAGGTGTACCGATACCTGGAAAAGGACAGGGCAGAGTACACTTTAGCCCAACTTGGCACTCTCCTCCTTTCTTCATATAGGCCCTAGACTTACCGAAGGTACTGGCGGCTGCTGGAGCACTTGCAGAGGTCATTGATGTGAGAAAGGCAGACAAGGCCATCTGGGCAGTCATAGCAAGCCAGGGCAGATAGGAAACATGTGGTCTTGCACTTTATGCACTGACGTTCATCATCTGGAAGCAGCTCAAAAGCCTCTCGCTCAGCCTCGGTGATTCCCTGGGGCATATAACCCACACATTATTCAGAACCAGATGGGATGGCAGAAATCCCATCTCACTATCAGAGTAACTCAAATCTCTGATGATGGTTGTGAAGACTGGAACGCCAAGCTTCACATCATATCTGCCTTCTGTCAAGTCTATAATCTCAAAGCAGGGGTTCTGATGGATCATAATTGACAAGATCAGTATGGACTTCAGGACACAAAAAAAGAAGATAGAAAAATCTGGGTGAGATTCAGATTAAGAGCTGGGCATTGTGGCAAATGCTTGTAATTCCAGCATTCAGAAGGCTGAGGCAGAAGGATTACTGTGAACTCAATGCCAGCCTGGGCAATATAGCTAGCTATTTCACAAGACATATAAAACCAAGGACAAGTGAGATGAGTCAGCAGATAAAGGCTCTTGTTGCATAAACCTGGCAGCCTGAGTTCAATTCCCAGAAGCCATGTTAAGGAAGAAGGAAAAAATGGACTCGCCAAAGTTGTCTCCATACCTCCCATAGGATCACTATTGTACATGCACCACCCACCCAATAATGACAAAAACAATTAAAATGTTTAAAACAAAAATAAGCAATCCATGCCAATATGAAAAGCCAAATATGCAAACATGTCGGCATCACTGAAGGCAACAATTATGAGGAACTTTGGGAATTTTAAGAAGACATGTTGGCTCCGATAGCTTTGTCTTACATAACAACTTTAAACCTTGGGACTTACTTGTGCTCAGAAAGTATAATTTACTGAATTATGCTACCATATCTATGTTTTAATTAATAAAATTTCTTCAAACAAACAAAAACAAAACTACTATGTAAGGCATGAGGTCAACAAAAATTACACATCTTGCTCCACTAATGGGGTTGTGGTTGCTGCCCATTCATCATGTGAAAATTATTTAAATCTTTCTGGATTTGCTTCCTTCTCTTGTCAGCAGTAACTATCATCCTTGTTAGATTGTTTTAAGTATTTCAATTAAGAATTTAGTATATTAAGACTATGGATTATGAAGTACTCAACAAATATTCTACTTTTAGGTAAGAATATGCATCTCATAAGCATATTTTATTTTATTAAAGGATAACAGAAGAAAACCAGCAATTTGTCCAAGTGTGGATCTGACTACAGACAATTTTGAATCCAAAGTTAGAGAATGCTAAAAAGATAAAGCCCCTAGATTTCTTCAGATCACACACATGGGTTCATACTGAGTCATCTCCATAAAAATACTCAAACACACATTATCTCTTAAAGATCTCATGATTATGGTGTCCAGAACTCATCTCTGAGTTAAGTATCAAATGTACAGAATTCTGTCCAAATGGGAAGGTATTCTTACAAACTTGATTTTGTTCCTTTTCATACTGTGGCATAGCATGGAGCTATCGTTTAAAATATGGAGAATATGATACATGGAAAAGGCAAGAAATTTACCAACTAATAACACAAATGAGAAGCTGCAGACTTCGAACATTACGATAGCTGAAACTTGGCCTAGATCTAACACCCACAGCAAAGTTGTGAATCTTGCTTTATGTGTGTGTTTTAAGTCAAGCTTTGTTATGTAGCCTGGGCTGGCCTGAAACTTAGGGCAATCCTCCTCTATATGCTTGCTAAATGCTGAGATTATAGGTATGCACCACCATAACCAGCGTGTACATGAACTTAAACTAAAAATGCATTACCCCTGAAAACAGGCCATGCAGGATCCCCTAGGACCTGCAATGTTGGGGATTAAACCCAGTATCTTCTACATGCTAGGTGACACTCTGCCATTGAGCTCTAATACTAAATTTCTAACATCATCTCATGGAGACGCCTCATTACAGCTGTTCCCTAACCAGGTAGGTCAATTTATAGATTGCCTGCCTCTCTACCTTTGGAGTGCTGGGATTAAGGTCTGCCCCATTACACTCAGCCATAAATTACAAGACCAAAAGTCTTTAAAACTTGAAAAAAAAAAAAGCTAGATATGATGGAGCATACCTATTAATTTCAGAACTTAGGATACTGTGAAAAAGGATCAAAAGATAGCAAACATCAAAAAATAAATAAAATAGAATTTCCTAAGAAACATTCCATATTTTAATCATTTTCTTCATGTGTTAATACTACTGACACCAGCTGCTAGTATACTGCAAGGGTAGTAATAGATTCTTTTACAAATATCCAATCACTTGAGGTTTACAACCACTATTATAAATATCAAGCTTAAGATAGGCATGCTGGCGCACACCTTTGATCCCAGCACTTGGGAGGCAGAGCCAGGTAGAGTTTGAGGCGAGCCTGGTCTATACAGCAAATTTCAAGATAGCCAGGGTTACATGGAGAAACCCTATCTCAAAAACAAACAAAATCAAGCTTAGGTATTTATTACCATTTTACAAGGTAGGAAAGTGAGACTATCAGTTACATTTTAAGTAACTTGAAGGGACCAAAATGATCAACAACAGGGGTTTTCATCTGCCTGTCTATTTGGTTTTTTCGAGACAGGGTTTCTCTGTGTAGCCCTGGCTGTCCTGGAACTCACTCTGTAGACCAGGCTGGTCTCGAACTCAGAAATCCACCTGCCTCTGCCTCCCAAGTGCTGGGATTACAGGCGTGCGCCACCACCGCCCTGCTTGAACAAACATTCTTAACTCACTCAGCTACCTAAAAAGACAAACAGAATTCCCATTTTTCAGATGAGGAAGCTCACTCTCAGTGAAGTAAACTGACCTGTGTAAGTTGCCAGGTACTGTAAATACTGAGAATAAAATCTGCTTTTCAATTCAGGTGCACCTAGCTCTTTTCCCTACACACCAAGAATAAAGAGCACATCTATCCCTGGAAGTTGCCCTTTCTTCCCCACTACCACTTACCTTTTCCAACAGAGCCTTTCGTAGACGCCGCTCCTCTTGCACCATAATGAACATCTCCTTATGTACAGCTGCTGCCAGGTTCAGGTCCAGCTTCTCAGGACAGGCAGCCATCTTGCAAATGAGCTCCTCATGAGAAAAGACACAGTATCTTCGTAGCCGGCGGTAGTGCTCAATGCATTGACGCCCAGCAGGCAGCTGTGGACAGGTTCAAAGTTCAACTTGACCATGCCTGAAGGAAGCCGTGTATTGGCTTCCCTATCTTTCTGCTTCTCCCTACCAGCCCACCGTACTCTAGACTCACCCAGTCAGCAGTGCAAAAGTTGACTGCCTCAGCAAAGTTGTAGCCTTGGTTGAAACCACTGTGGTAAGCACGAGGAAAAGTGATGACAAATTCTCCTGCACATTGGTTTGTGCGAACAACCTAAGGGGGGTGTGTGTCAAAAAAAATGGGTGAGACCATTGAGATAAATTGAGGCTTTCAAGATGTAGGCAACCTAACCTAAAAGCAGGGTCCTAAAGGAGAGAAAGGAAGCTTCAGGAAAGAGAGTATGACAACAAAGTCCCAGGTCTCTACTCTGAAATGTGATTTGAGCCACTAGTGGCAGGAACTATATGCATTAAACCACTTCAATTTTCCTAGCAATATTTTAATACAATTATAAATATCACTTTCTACTAAGATGGCCATGATTTCCCATTTAATATTCATTTTATTACAATTTTAAGAGTCAAATGCTTCTATACTATTGATTATAAAACCATCAGGTGCTACTTTTTTCTCCTTCCCAGGGCCAATCATATTTATCTCTTCTGATTATTTGAGGTTTAGCATTAAACTAAATAATATGGATCTGGACGAAATTAACAGTAGCATTAGCTGGCTAGAAAAATGGCTCAGCAGTTAAGAATGTACAGAGGACCAGAATTAAGTTTCCAGTACCCATACTGGGTGGCTCATAACTACCTATAACTCCAGCTCCAGAGGATTCAATGCCCTCTTCTGACTTCCACAGGCATTGGCACCCACATACACATACCCTCACATAAACATATAACTAAAAATCTTTTCAAAAACAACAAAAATAGCAGCATGCACTTTTTCAAGTTGTTTAGTTTTCTATACATATACTAACTTGAGCCCTAACTTTCTAATACGAGTCTAAACAGCTTTCCCATACATTTTTACCTTTCTGTTAAGTCAGCTTTGGGTTTGTTGGGGGCGTATGTGAAGGAAATTATTTTCTTTTTTGGAGATAGGGTAGTACCAAATATGTAGCTCAGGCTAGCCTTGAACCCACAACCCTGCTTCATCCACTCCAGTGCTGGGATTATAGGTGTTTATCAACACATCCAGTTTCATATAGATTTCTTATCTTTCTCATCTGTACCACTTCTCAATTTTGTGAGATATCTCATTTCCTAAATCCTACGCTCTTTGTTGATTTATTACTTTGCTGTGCCTGAACATGGTGAGAAAGCTTATTTGGGAGGGAGGTGTTTAGTCTAACTCTTAAAGTTGACTGCATATACAATTCCAAAATGAAAATCATTTCAAAGGGTTTTTGTTGTTTAAGACTCTAGCACTGGCTGGCCAAGTACTCAGTAAGTAGGCCAGAGTAGCCTTGAACTTGTGGCAATTATACTACTTGATCCTTACAACTACTGGGATCACAGGTATTCTGAACTCTTTCTGAAGTCTTTGTTTCAATGCTGTTAAAAGATTTGTCATTTAAACCTGTTTCTTAGCCGGGCGGTGGTGGCGCACGCCTGTAATCCCAGTACTTGGGAAGCAGAGGCAGGTGGATTTCTGAGTTCGAGGCCAGCCTACTCTACAGAGTGAGTTCCAGGACAGCCAGGGCTATACAGAGAAACCCTGTCTCAAAAAACAAAAACCAAACAAACCAAACAAATAAACCTGTTTCTTCAAGATTTTTATGTGATTCTTCTCCTCTTAGCGTTTAACAAAAAAAAAAAAAAAAAAAAAAAAAAAAAAAAAAAGTTCACAAGATCTATCTTTGTATGGATCTGTTTTTATTCATATACTAGGTAGGCCACTTTGATTCAAGAAAAAAATTTTTAGGGCTATATAGGCTCAGCAGTTAAGAGAACTGGCTGCTTTTCCAGAGGACCCAGAGTCAATAGCCAATACTCACATGGTGACTAACAATTTCTGCAACCCTACTTTCAAGAGATGCAAAGAGCCCTCTTCTGGCTTTCATAGGTACCAGTAATGCACATGGTGCACTGATATACATGCAGGCAAGACAGCCATACATATAAAGTAAGAATCTTATTTTTTAAATTTTATTAATAATTATGCCATTTATCTACTCTTTGTGATTTCTATTATCTGATATTATACAGATTTTATAATGTTTTTCCTATCTTCTCTCATTTTTTATCTTTTCATCCTATTATTTCAAGTACTTATTTTCTGTTTTTACTGCTTTTCTGGATTTCACTTTTGCTATCAAAATTTCAATGTCCCAAGAGCTCAGTAGTTTCTCTATACGCTTTTTGAAACAGCATACCACTTTTCAGAGAGGCAGTCCCTCTTATTCAAGACTCTTTGTGGAAGCCCCCCATATACAACATTGTTTTTCCTACACATACATATAAATGGGAATTTGATTGTTTCATCTTAACAATGCAGTTTTTGCAGTCTGCAGTGTGACAAATCTGGCACCTTTTTTTCCCTTTTACAAGATCCTAGCAAAAATAGTATATATATATTTTTTTCTTTCCTTAAGTTTAAACTTCACAGAAAAAAAAAATACACTTCTCTTGTCATATTTGACCTCCCTACATCACTACTCTTACACTTAAGGATATTATTAAGTAAGTCAAGGGTTGTTTGAAAGCAAGCACTCCCATACCTTGGCAGTCAATCTACTAACAACTGACCAGTGACTAACAATATAGGTAGCATCCAGGGCATGGCACAATGGACAAACGGATGATTAATGCCTCAGGTAGGGCCTTAGGACAGAGTATATAGTAAGATTAGATCTTACTACCCTACACAAAATAGCATATCATTTTAAAGCAATTGCTCATTTCTGGAATTTACTAAATATTTTTGGGCTACAATTGACCATGGATTTATGAAAGCAAAATAATAAATATTTGATCATGTTAATGGAGTCTATTTTCCTTTTAAAGTTTATTCCTTCCAGCCAAGCCTATTTCTCCAAGTTGCTTTCTTACTATTTGGTTCTATTTTTCTTAGTTTTTTTTTTTGTTTGTTTGTTTGTTTCATTTTGATTACCTAATAATCTGGGGTTCCCTACTTATTCTTAAGAGACCCCCCCCCAAAAAAGCTAAATGAAAGCTCCACTCCAAAAAGCACCTAGGTGACATTTATCAACTTGTGAGCTTCACTGCAGGGTGATCAGGGTAAACCATTTAATCTGGGGAATTCTAGAGTTGTGTTCTTCTTATACCACTCAAATTCCCAAATTCCCCTTCCCTTCTAAAAAATACTCATACTTTCTGTCTGCAGGAAATGACCCAGGTGTCAACAAACTAACAGGCGAATGAGGAAAAGTGGCCAGGATCCAGTATGTACACAAAGATGAATCCTACTGTTTACCCTTTAACTTACACCTTTAACTGTACTAGCTATACCATGGAGATCTCAATCCTCTGTTTTAATTTTTTCAGAAATAAATCTTCAAGAATGAGGCAATGTCACATATCAGATAAAATGGGAATCTCAGTTTCTTTTATAGACATGAAACCATCCACCATTACCTCCAGAATGCCAGGTACTGTGGAGTATAACCCTTAAGTGATCATAAAGTATGAGTGATTAGAATCACTTTGGTTCTAATGTGTTCTCAGTAGTGGCTTAAGATTCAATCAATTGGGGCTGAAGAACTGGCTCACTGGTTAAGAACACTTGTTCTAGAAAAGACTTGAGTTGGGTTTCCATTATGTATCTGGCAGCTTACAGCCTCCTGCAACTCCAGGACCAGAGAATTAATTATCTATTGGTCTCCAAGGGCAGCTGCCACAAACCACAAGTGCCTCACATACTCATACACACACACTCACATATACATACAAATAAAAGTAAAACAAACCTAATTTTTCTATAAAAAAAAAAAAAAAAACCCAAAAAACAGAATTGTAGTGTCTGCTTTTTAGGGTCAAAACTTTTATTGTTGGGGTTGGGAGATGGCTCAGTGGTTAACAGTTGTTGCTCTTATAGAGGACTCAGGTTTGATTTCTAGAACCTACATGGTAGCTTACAACCACCTGGAACTATATAGTCAGTTCTTGGGGTCGGATGCTTTCTGACTTCCTCAGGCATCAGGCACACACATAGTACACATAAATACACGCAGGAAAAATACTTAGGCACAAACCTAAAAATAATTTTTTAACGTCAATTAAAAAAAAAGGAATTTTATCAGTGTCCTGTTTTTCCATCTCTATGGTTTTAAATCACTTTTTGCCATTTTACTGGGTTTCAATAAGGAGAAGTAGCTATTTATATATTTAATTTGTTTCTTTAACCAAGAAGTTTCACAAAATGTATAAAGATGAACATTCAATGCTAGCCAATGCACAGTGAAAGGATAAGTGCCAGGTTAAGAATCAAATTCTCCCTGAAAAGTACATTTTCTTTCTTTCTTTTATTATTATTTATTAACTTGGTGCTAGAAATTAAAGCCATGATCCTTGAGCATATATGTACCTCACTAACCTGCTAACACATATCAAGAACCTGGTTTGTTTCAGCTCAGTAAATCTGCTAGAATTCCAGAATAATTTGAGGCATATCATTATCTAGTATAAATCTTCCTATTAATGATGTATCACCATCAGTTTCTTAAATGAGTTAGCCTCAAAACATTTCTTGCTTTTATTAGTGCTATGGCTTCCAGCAATCACCAGAAATGTTTTGTAAATAATAATAACAACAAGAACAACAACATCAACTCTGACCATGGCATGCCTCACCCAAGCCCCTCTGGAATAAATTCCATTATTACATAAAGTCTAGCAGGCAAATTCGTATTCTTTTAAATAGGACTGTGGAATGGACAGAACCAAATGTTCGTCTTTTAAAAATTTGTGAAACTTATTTAAAGAAATAAATGAAATATATAAATACTTTTACAAACCTGGTCTAGATAACGCAAGTCCTAAATTGCCCAGTATACTGTTTTCTTTCTTCCACTTGGGTACACACCCAATGCAGGAATTGCTTTATTGACCTTCAGGGTGGTGACCAGTGTCCTTACATACAGAAAGTACTTTAGCAATATCTATTTTATAATCTCATAGATGCAAAAACCAAGTTCCAGAGAAGCCTCAGCTAGCAGACCAGGAAAATGTTCCTAATTTCTTCTTAAGCTTATTTTGCTAGTGTTACTTTTCTGTTTGTACTTTTTAAAAAACACCCCTATCCAGATATTGTGGTACATTTCAACAATCCCAGCATCTGGAAGGCTAAGGTAGGAGAATCACAAGTTTGAGGTTATCCTGAGCTACCTAACAAGTTTAAGGCTAGCCTAGGCTACACAGTGAAACAGTAACTCAACAACAAAACAAACAACTAGTCATTCTATTTTATAGCTATTAAAAATGAGAAATATGGTTCTTCCACCACATGAGCCCTGGAGATCAAATTCAGGTTTCTAAGACCCACTAAGAGAAGCCCCCCCCCCCCCCAAAAGACCAAACAGTATTCTATTTGCATGAACAAGCAAGGAAGGCAAATATAGAACCAGAAAATAAATTAAACAGTCACCGAGTCCTATAGGCCAGAATGCAGAGTGACTATGAATAAGGGGGGTTTTCTGGGGTGGCAAAAAAATGTTTTAGAATTGAATTACAGTGACAACAGCAAATCTCTGTAACGACATCTAGATTATACAATTAAAATGGATGAATTTTTCAGAATATAAATTGTACCGAAATGAAGTTGTTTTTAAAAAATATAATGGTAGTTATAAAGACATACTAGACCAGCACTGTCATGAGAAATATAACAGGTTTATTTCTAAGCACAAAAGTACTTAGAAAAAATTTCTTTCCTTGCCTGGTACAGGATACTATACACAGGCCCTTGTGAATGCTAGACAAATATTCTACTGAGCTGCAGGCATTGAACGTAGGAGCCTCTTAACTCAGCTTCTCAAACGGTTCATGTTATAAGTAAGGCACATAACATCAAGCCTGGCTATTTTAAAATTCTTCGGTAGCCACATTAAAAAAAATAAAATATAAATAAAAATATTTTTAAAAAACAGGTAAATAATTTTAATGTATTTTACTTAACAAAGTCAGAATATTGATGTCTTAGTGTTTAGGTGGTAAAGTATTCATGAGATACTTTATACTTTACATTAACACAAAATCTTGAATTACAACATCCATTTTATACTCTCAGTACATCTGATGTGGGACTAATCAAATTTGAAATGCTCAGTGGCCACATGTGACTAATGGGTATTAAGCTAGACAGTGCAGTTCTAGGTCATACATACAAGAAATTATAAGTTCACAATTTTACTAATATATCAAACTTGACATAAAAACAAACAAACAAACAAAAAAGCAAAAAACCGACCATGGAAATACAACAAATGTTTAGGATAGTTGGAATAGGGAAATGACCAATTTTCCATTTTTGGGAAAGGAGATATGCTTTTTAAAAAGAAATGGCCTCTCCCGGAGGAAGGGTAGTGTGTACTTTATGGGTGGGGTGGGGACACACATGACATGGCACAAAAACTTAAACAAAGCTTTAATGTAGTGGTCACCAGTTCCATCTGTGCTGTCAAAATAATAGGATGTTATCCTTTTAAATGGCTGAGTAGCATTCCAGTGTGTATATCATATTACTTTTTCTTTAGTTGGTAGACATCTTAGGCAGGTTTCCTTTTCTTGGCTGTTTTATAAACAGTCTTATAGTGAACATGGGAGTGCAGCTATCTTTTCAAAATGCCAATTTTGTTTCTTTTGGTTATAGAACCTGTAGTAGAATTGCTACATCATATGGTAGCTTTATTTTCAAAGTTTTGAAGAACTTCCATACTGTTTTCCAGAACAGCTGTACTGATTTATGTTTTTACTGTAATATTTGGAGCTTCCCATATCATTGCTAGTGCTCATGATCATGTTGCTATACTGGAGACTGACCCAGGGCTTTGTGCATGGTAGGCAGGTACTCTACCACCTGTTTTCATCCCTTGTCTATTTGTCTTTTCTTTTTTTAATTTACTAAGACTTTATTATACAAAGCTTACAAATAAAAGTCATCACACAAAACTGTAGTCTGCCAAGTTAAAATGAAAATCATAGGTGATTTGGATTAGAATGTATATTGCCAATCCAAAGAGCCTAGAGATACTGAAGAGGACAGGCTGGAGAGATGGCTCAGCGAATAAGAGAACTTGCTACTCTTGCAGAGTTTGGTTCTCAACACTCACATAATGGATCATAACCATCTATAACTTCTGTTGTAGGAGATTTAACACCCTCCTCTGGCCTCCATGGGCACAGCACACACATGCATATACAGAAACATAGGCACACACATACACACACAAATATATAAAATTAAAAAGAAAAGCAAAACGACTTTCTAGACCTGTCCTTCCTCCATTTCCCTTTTTTACTAGCTAGAACCTAGAGATGATAACAAGCTATCCCTAAGGTAGCCTAAAGTATCCCTCAAACCCATGGCCCAAAGAACTCACTATCACATTGCATATCTAACCAACCATGATGATCACAGATCTGAAAAGAACCATACCTACAGCCCAATCAAGGCAGAACAGGAATAAGAAAAAGCAGGGATAAATCACAAGTGAAGACTACAATTACCAGCACAAAAGTCATCAGTACATCATTCCTATACCTTGCTTATGGTTCGTAGGAACTCACCGGCACACCATGGGACATGAGTGTGTTAGGATTCATGAGGGTGACAAGTTGGTGAAGGAGATCAGGCTGGCTATCAAAAAGCTCAGGTGTCAGCTTCTTCATCACTTCTTCCAAGTGTTCTGCTGCAAGCGATGGGACTCCATACCAGGTTTTTGGCTCACCCCTGCTCAAGTTAAAGGGGATACAGAATAGTCATGTGCACAGTTATGTAGGGAGCTCACCCTGCCTGCCTCCCCAGCTTGCCATAGCCCCACTCACCAGTGGAGGTAGTTAATAGAGTAACTCCAGTGATCCTCAATATGCCAGCAAAAGGCTGAGAAGACCATTCCCACATACAGCCACGGTACCTTCATGCCAGATATATCTGCGTTGATGTGGCACAGTACAGACTGCTCCAATACAGGCATCACATTCAGGTTCCAACCACTTCTAGCATATTCCTGTCAGGTCAAGTGTAGAAAAGGATGAGGATCATGCTAAGGAACTGAGTTTCCGCCCCATGACAGATGATTGAACTTTGGGCTCACAAATGCTAGGCAAATGTTCTATTACTGTAACCTGAGTTCTTTCTACTTTGAGATATGGCCTCACTAAGCTACTATGGCAGGCCTTGAGTTTATGATCCTTTTGCCTCAACCCCCTGAGTAGCTGGGATCATAGGTGCAAAGCCCAGCCTTTTTAAAAATTTTCGTGTGTGTGTGTGTGTGTGTGTGTAGTTTATTTTTAGTGTATGTTTGTGTGGGTACACATGTGTGAACATACATGTGGAGGCCAGAGGTCAACATCAGTTATCCTCCTCTATCATTCTCTGTTACTTTTTGAGAGGGGATCTATCACTGCCCCCAGCTTTCAGCAATTGCCTACACTGGCTCTGGCTGCCTTCCCTCAGCACTAGCGTTAAAGAGGCAAGCTGTTACACCTGAGTTTTATGTGGTTTCTAGGGATCCAAATTTGGGTTCTCGTGCTTAAAGAACAGTCACTTTACCAATTAAGCCATCTCCTCAGCCTCATTGTTTTGGTTTAAGACAAAACCTCATTATATAGCTCAGGCCAGCATCAATGTCACAGTAAGCTGCCTGAACCTCTTAAAGGCTGAGATTACAGATGTTGAGTGATCACACTCAACAAAAACTTAGTTATTTGTTTTCATATAGGGAGTCTTCATATTGGCATCATACCAAACAACATATGAGTCTTCTCTGCTTCTTCCCCCCCAAATGCACACACAGAAATGTTCAATTCAATTCAGTTTAATTTCATGAAGATTATGGATATATATCTACCATAAGGCCTGTTCCACCAACTGGTTTTCAACAAGTCCTAGGAACTTAACTGGTAGTACATACCAGTTAATGTTAGCAAGCAGGAGGTTGAGACAGGAAGTTCACAAATTTGAGGCTAGCCTGGTCTACGTGGAAATATCCTTTGTCAAAAAATAAATGAAACTGTATGCAGCAGTACATGCCTTTAATCCCAGCATTCAGGAAGCAGACACAGACAGACCTCTGTAAATTCAAACCCAGTCTGGTCTACATAGTGGGTTCTAGGCTAGCCAAGGCCACCAAAACAATACAACAAATAAACAAAAGATAGTCTTTCTAATAAATTATGCTACATAAACTGATGTATCTATAAGCAAAAGAAAAAAATGACCCATATTCAGTAACAAAAGTAAACTCTAAACAGATGAAAACTTAGCCAGGCAGTGGTGGCGCACACCTTTAATCCCAGCACTCTGGGAGGCAGAGGCAGGTGGATTTCTGAGTTCGAGGCCACCCTGGTCTACAGAGTGAGTTCCAGGACAGCCAGGGCTACACAGAGAAACCCTGTCTTGAAAAACCAACCAACCAACCAACCAACCAACCAACCAACCAACCAACCAAACAAACAAAGATTCTAACTATGAATTTATGAGATAAAACATGAAAAATGCTACAGGACATTGAAATGCGCAACAATTTCTTATTCAAAACTTGAAAAGCACAAGAAACAACAACAAAAAGATAAATGTTACTGTAACAAACTAAAAAGCTCTGCATAGCAAAGGAAACAAAAGGCAAGCTTTTTACATGCTTGCAATCCCAGCATTCAGAAGGCTGAGGAGAAAGAATGACTGCTATACAAGTTTAATAGGAGCCCAGGCCAGGGCTACATAGTGAAACCTGGTTTCAAAGGAGGAAAAAAAAAAAAAAACAAAAACCAAGAAGTCAAAACTCAAAAAGCTAAACGAAAAACCAAATAAAACACACACACACACACACACACACACTCTCTCTCTCTAGCAAAAAGACAATATACAGAATAAGTATTTGCAAAATATTTGCCTAACAAGACATTAACAATCATCGTTAAAAAATGTAAAAGAACTCAAAAACATTCAACAACAAAAAAAAAAACCCAGATAAAACCAGATTTAAAATAGACAGTAAACAGTTATGAACAATTGAAAGATTTAAAAATTGTTAAAATGATGACATACAAATGAAAAATGTTCAATATAATTAATCATTAAAGAAACACAAGCCGGGCGGTGGTGGCACACGCCTTTAATCCCAGCACTCTGGGAAGCAGAGGGAGGTCGATTTCTGAGTTCGAGGCCAGCCTGGTCTACAGAGTGAGTTCCAGGACCGCAAGGACTACACAAAGAAATCCTGTCTTGAAAAAACCAAAAAACCCAAGCCAAGCCCACAACAAGGGATCACCTGAATTGAGTAAGAATGACTTTTAGTGCCGGGTGTGGTGGTGCGCGGCTTTATTTCCAGCAGTGGGAGGCAGAAGCAGGAGGATCTCTGAGTTTATAGCCAATCTAGCCCCAGAGTAAATTCCAGGACAGCCAAGACTACATAGAGTAAAACATAAACAAACAGAACAAAAACAAAACAAAATGAAAAAAACTTTTATAAAAAAAAGTTTTATGTGATGATTTTTATTTGTAAGTTTTGCATAATAAAATTTTAGTAAATTAAAAAAAGAAAAGACAAATAGACAAGGGATGAAAACAGGTGGTAGAGTACCTGCCTACCATGCACAAAGCCCTGGGTCAGTCTCCAGTATAGCAACATGATCATGAGCACTAGCAATGATATGGGAAGCTCCAAATATTACAGTAAAAACATAAATCAGTACAGCTGTGCTGGAAAACAGTATGGAAGTTCTTCAAAACTTTGAAAATAAAGCTACCATATGATGTAGCAATTCTACTACAGGTTCTATAACCAAAAGAAACAAAATTGGCATTTTGAAAAGATAGCTGCACTCCCATGTTCACTATAATACTGTTTACAAAACAGCCAAGAAAAGGAAACCTGCCTAAGATGTCTACCAACTAAAGAAAAAGTAATATATGATATACACACTGGAATGCTACTCAGCCATTTAAAAGGATAACATCCTATTATTTGTGACAGCACAGATGGAACTGGTGACCACTACAATTAAGTGAAATAACCCAGGCACAGGAAGGCCAGTGCCATGTGATCTTGGTCCAATGTGGAATATAAAAAAGTCGATTTCGGGGCTAGAGATGGCTCAGCGGGTAAGAGCACTGACTACTCTTCCAGAGGTCCTGAGTTCAAATCCCAGCAACCACTTGGTGGCTCACAACCATCTGTAATGGGATCTGATGCACTCTTCTGGTGTGTCTGAAGATAGCTACAGTGTACTCACATACATAAAATAAATAAATCTTCTTTAAAAACTTGATTTCTTAGATATGTAAAGTAAAAAGTTGGTTTCTAGAAGCAGTGGAGTGCAAGGGGAGGGAGAGATACACAAAAAGATTGATTAATGAATACTAAGTTAAAAGTTAAACAGAAGCAGGACATTCTTGTATATTATTGCACAGAGGGACAACTAGATACAATAATTATGCATTACACATCTTAAAAAGCCTTATGAAGATTTTTAATGTTTTCACAATAAAAAATGTTTCAGAATATGCACTGGTTCATACAATGTATTTATGTTTTAGAAACATCACATGGTATCCCATAAATACAAATAATTTATTTCTTGAGATTAATTTTTAGTTTTAAATAAGTGTATGCATGTGTTCTACCTAAGTACCCAAAGAGGCCAGAAAAGAATGTTGGATCCCCTGGAACTAGAGTTACAGTTGGTAGTGCACTGCCCAATGTGGGTGCTTGGATCAAATTTGGGTCTTCTGCAAAAGCAGCCATCTGTCCAGCTCCAATATGTAGAATTTTAATATTTTTATGTATCAATTTTTCAAAAGTTCAAATTAAATCCTAACAAGCCAAAAACGGAAACTAAACAAGCAAAACAAAAATCTGAACCTAAATGCATTTTTGTATTCAGTTAAGCTTGAACTCTCAATTCTCCCTGTACACGCCAATCCTCCATACAGAACACATACAAAAGGAGCCAGCACTCTTTAGAGCACTTACCTACTTCTCACAATAATTCTTATAAGAAATTTGCAGGCTGGGTGGTGGCGGCACATGTCCTTTAACCCAAGCCCCTGGGAGGCAGAGGCAGGAGGATCTCTGAGTTTGAGGGCAGCCTAATCTATAAAGTGAGTTCAAGGACAGCCAGAGCTACACAAAGAAACCCTGTCTCGAAAAACAAAACACCAAACCAAACCAAACCAACTAGAAAAAAGAATCACGGTAGGAATATCCCCATGTTACATAAGGAAACAGGCTCAGGTCAGTTAATATCCTTGGGAGGCCTGCTCTTTTTCTGAAGGGAAATGGAAGAGGAGTGGATGTTGGGGAGAGGGAATGCAAGGTGGGGAGGCTGGAAGGAAGTGAAACAGTGGTTGGGATCTATTACATGAGAAAAGAATTTTTAAAACAGCATCTCATGCATGCACATTTCACCTAGGCTGTGTTCTTCTCTCTATAGCACTTCATCTACACTTCAAAGTAACTACTTAAAGCAGGCATAAAAGGGGATTTCAATGCCTTTCAGACACTAAATAACTTGCCCAAGCTCATACAACTTGACATATAACCATCAGATCACCCACTCACCTCCTCCTCTGGGGTTAGGTGCCGCTTACTGTCACTGACAGGGAAACCGCTGCCAAATTCTTTGGAATGGATGTCAGCCCCATACTCCACAGTTACATCTTCCTCGATGCTATTCACCAGCCGCCAGAACTCCTTCTCTACAAGTTCTGTGGGCACCATCTGGAGGAAAAGGATAGTAAATGACATCTTATCCTATCAACATTAATTCAGGGAGGTACAGTAGCAGTGCCTATGAACCTAGTCCCAGCATTACCCCAGCCCTCCATCACCTACATGCACAGGCATGTTGAAGTAGTCAGCTTTAAAGGAGTCAGCCATCTCTCCAAAGCTCTGCAGAGTATATTCCCGGGTAGCTTGCTCAAAACCAAAGGCTTCAGGGGGTCGCTTACACTCCTGAAACCCAAAAGAGGACAAATCAAAAAATAGAGGCAAAGAGCAAATCATCTCAAGTGGAACTAAAACATGGGATGGAAGTAGGGAGGGAGAACTGCCTTCACTCAGCCTTTTGGTGTATCAAGCTCTCTTTCCCTCCTCGCCACATCACATGTATTCATGCCACAGGCATTTCTCTTATACTTCTGCTCATTGTTAGGGTTTGAAATGTCCTTCCCCAAAAGTTCATGTATTAAAGATTTGGTCCCAAGATGGTGGTAGTGCTATTTTAGAAAGTTCTATATTCTTCAGGAAGTGGGGACTAGTTGTAGACAGTAGGTTGCAGGTTGAGTTCCTCTGCCCAGTCCCACACCGTCTTTGTCTTTCTGCTTTCTAGCTGTCAGAATGTGAGTTGAGCCATAAGCACCTCCCCACCACGATGGGCTGAAACCTCTAAAACTTTGTTTCCTCTAAACTGTTCCTCTCAGGGACTGCAGAAATAGCTTAGCAGTTAAGAGCACTTATTGCTCTTGCAGAAGACCCAGGTTCAATTCCCAACACCCACACAGTGTTCACAACCACCTGTAACCCTACACATCTTGGGTACTTGGCCCTCACTGCTGCTTTTGTGGCCCCTCCTTACTACACTACACCTACCTGCCCTAGGCAAATTCTCTCCTGAATACCTCTGTTCCTGCAAAATCTGGTTTCCTTATCTGGAACATGAACCAAATCTAAATATCTTAATAGATGAGGAAAGCAAGTAATCATTATATCCATTTGATAAAATTTCCTATCTTTAATTCATTTAATGTAGAAAAAAGTATGAAGTTAGAAGTCTTTATAAACTATAGAACAAGATTTTCTTAAAGTGTCTTAAAGATAATTATATGTAAGACAAAGAAAAGAAAATACTTGGGAATCAAAAGGGCATTTAAAAAAATTTTTTTTCTAGACAGGATGGTGCAGGCCTACAATTCCAGTTCCTTTGAAGGCTGAGGGAGGACTCCAAATATAAAATCTACCTGGGCCACAAAGTGAATTTGAAACAAAAATAAAAAATAAAACACAGCCTGAAGAAACAGCTCAGTGGTAAAGAGCACTTCTTTAACATGCTCAAACCCCTAGGTTCAATAAATAGAAAGATGGTCTATCTATAGCTAGCTAATCCTATCATTTAAAGCTCATTCCTAATCACTACCCATATTTTCCTGTGCACGGTGGCTCACTTCCATAATCCCAGGCTCTGGCAGGCTAAGGAAAAAGGACTGATAGAATTTTGAGGCTAGCTTGTGCTACAGAATAAGACTCTATCTCAACTAAGCAAACCAACCAATCCACCTTTCCTATTTGGTCAACTACAACTCGGGATTTTTAACATCCAATTTTAATATCTGCTTATATGTCAGTACACATAGTTCATTACCACACACACAGTCCATTGTAATAACCCATAGATAGTCTCAGAGCTCCCAGAGGACAGGAGCATAAATTACATCTTCTCTTTCTCACAAAAGCTCTGCAGAGCTTGAGGTCCCAAAGCAGTAGTAGTATGGCTGAGGCATAAGGCTCCTCTTAGGCTATACAAAGGCAGACAAAGATATGTGGACTGGGACTGGGAAGGTCTTACCGCCATGACACACTTTGGACACCTCCAGACACCTTTCGGGATTTCAGGCAAAGGAGGCAGCAGGCAAAAGATGTGGTAATTGTCATCACAGCCATCACACAGTAAGAGTTTGTCATCTTCATCTCCTCGGGAACACATTCGGCATACGTATGATTCAATCTGCCAGAGAAAAGCAAAGGGTTATGAATATAGGCCCTGCCCAGTCTTCAAACACCAGGCCCCTCCAGGTGTTTGAAGAGTCCAGGAGAGTTCTCTGTTAGAAGCCAGAGGTGTCTGTTGGCTGGGTTGTTCATGGCCCTAAACAGGCTAGCCATTCAAGGTCTGGAGTTCAGTTGCATGCATGTACCACTTCCCCAGATAAACACAGATATGAGAAGTCTTTATTAGTCTTCAGTCTTCTCAGTTTTATTCATTAGATAAAGTGTTCTTATGGCAGAGATGAGGAAAATCTGGTATCTGCCTTCAAGAGGCACACAGTATTCATAACAATTGAAAACCGCCATAGCAGCACATAAGAAATATTTTGGGTACCCAGAGAAGGAAGCAGCACTCGTATTACTTAGAGATGAGGGAGGACTGCAAGGAAGTACTTCATTCTGAAGGGGACACTTGGAATAACTGAAACTTGAAAGCATGCTAGTACTTGGCAATTGGAGCAGAGCACAAAGAGAAATTCTTTGAGGCAGAAAAAAACATGTACAAGGAATGTAAGATTATAAAAGAAATATTGGTACATCTCTTGAAAAAAAATGAATACACCTACAAGTAGTTCAGAACAGCAATAGCTGAAAAGTGAGATAGGCAGTGGTGGACAACAAACTTAGAGGTCAGCAGGGACTGGATCATGCATGGTAATGAAGATAATGAAGATCTTAGCCTTTATCCTGAAGCACTGGACAATAGGAGTCTTCTCCTAGCACTTTATATGGACAGTAGTTGTTTACTGTTTTGGTTTTTGTTCCAAATTAGCTGCACTTGTTTTCCCCAATTAAGTAAGTTGCCTACAGGCAGGGCCCTCTAGATCCACTTTACTACTTAATGCAACCTAGTCCAGTGCCATGCTGGAGAAATGCTCACTGAAGGGATGAGAAGCAGAGCTCTAGGAAGTCAGGGCTGGGTCCTTACAAACTGGGCATTGCTGTGGTTCCTTCGCAGCCTCATGGTCATCTTGGTGCAGGGCTCAGGGCTATGACTCAGTTCCTCCTTGCCTTCTAGGAAGGTCTTGGGTGAGGCTGATTCCATCTTGACATCCCCACCTAATTCCTCCTTTACCACCACAGTGGGGGGACACTCAGGCCCTTCTTTATCTGTACGAGAAAAAGGTAGTTCTAAATTTAAATCTGAAACATTTACAGTCCTGCCTCCTCATTCTGTATGAAGCTACCCCTAGTATCTTGAGACTTACCTTTTTTCCGCAGAGTCTTATCCTTGGCCATTAGGCCCAGCCCCATCATCTTGGGGCCTGCTCCATATATTTGTAGCTTCTTCAGTTCTGGATTCTTTTCAATGTCTTCCTCTGTGGGTTCCGGCTACAAAGTAAGTAGGAAATGAAATGAGTCAAGATTACTATTTGGAGCAGACTGCCCAATCCTAATGGAAAAGCTCAGGAGATATGGATATATATATTCCATCCACCCATCCATCCAAGTTCATGACAAGAACTCATGCACAATTGGATCAGAGCAAGAATTCAGAGCTACTTTTCGAAGTCTAGAGGTAAGGCCTCAGTCTTATCTTTATAGGGCCACCAAGATGACTCAGCAGGCTTAAGTGCTTGCTTGCCATGAAGCCTGAAAACCTGAACTGAATCCCTGGGGCCCAGGTGGTAGAAGGGAAGAGTCAACTCTAGAAAATTGTTCTCTACTACATGCTTACCAAAGCAAAAACATAGATATACACACATATGTACCCACACAACAAATCTAATAACAATAAAGAACATTCCTCAGGTCCCTTCTCTAAGTGAGGAGCTATGAGTTGCCAGGGCAAGGAGTAGTCACTGGTAAGTTCCTCGTGTCCTGGTGGACGACCACACACCCATGTACAATGAGCAACACAAACTAAACTCAGTCAATTAAAAAATTTTACTTAACTAAAAAATATTTTAAAAAGACATGAAGTTGGGAGATGTAATTGGAGGATCCAGAAGGAAGCAAGGGGTGATGGAGGTGAAGGGTGTATATGATCAAAATACACTTTAAACAAACATGAAATTTTCAAATAAATAACTATAAAAACTTCAGGAGCTAGAGATGGCTGAATTGTTAAGAGCACCCACGCAAGCAGCTCACAATTAATCACCTGTAACTTCAGCTCCAAAGAATCAGACTCCTTCTGGCTCTATGGGCAATTCACTCACATGCTCACACCTCTCCACAAAAACACATGGCATACACAGAATTAAAATATAAGTCTAGGGGCTGGAGAGATGACTCAGTGGTTAAAGGCACTGTGAGCTAGTCTTCCAGGACCCAAGTTTAATTCCCAGCACACACATGGCATCTCACAATCATCAGTAACTCCAGTTCCAGGGGATCCAACATCCTCTTCTGGCATCCCTGAGTACCAGGCACACACATGTAGATAAACACACATGAAAGTAAACACTCAAGACACATAAAATTTTGTAAAACTTTATAAAATAAAAATACTCACTTCTACCTTATAGTTTAGGGATAATATACAGAAGTAAAGTGGTATTTGACCCACCTTTCCTGAATAAATGTAGCTATCATCCCTTATGAATGAAGCCTCCCTTTACAGCAAATGGAAAGTATCACAGAAAACCATAACTGGACATAATGTAGAGAGATCAATGGATCGTATGGAGCCTAGCCCCAGTAAATAAATCTGTATCATAGCTTTTGCATCTAAGGCTCAGAGAATAGCATGCAGGTAAATGAAAAGATTCTAAGAGCCAGAACACCAAGAAGTCTACTGTGAAAGTCTCTCCTAGAAATGGCTGCATAGATAAGATCAGAAGAATAGTATTATCAATGAAAATGTTAACATGAAGTGGGAGGGGATTTCATGAGGTCTCATCCCTAAACAAAGAACTACAGGCAAATACAGATTGCTAGGAGAAGAATTAGCTTCTCCCAAAGATAAGCCTCTTCATTTGATTGCCCAATGCAGAGTGACCAGCTTTGAACTATATGTATTGGAAACTATGGATGAGGAAGAGTAACTGGGAGTGGATGGAGGAAAGGGAGGAAGGAAATTATATAATTAAGTCTATTTCAATTAAAAACATTAAATAGAATAACTTTATTGCTGAGTGTGGGAAATGCCCATCTTTAATCCCAGGTCTTGGTAGGCGGAGGCAGGTAAATCTCTGAGTTCAAGGCCAGCCTGGTCAACAGAGCAAGTACAAAGACTGCTGGAGCTATACAGAGAAACCCTATCTCAAAAAAAAAAAGAAAAGAAAAAAAGAAAAAGGACTTTTACTCTATGAGCAGACTGTCTGACGAAAGGAACAAACCAATCATACAGGTCAGATATATAAAAAGTATAGTTCAAATTGATCTCCAACTCAACTGAGTAGAGAAACGATCAAAAATGCCCAGAAAGGCATGCTAATACTTAAGAGCACAAAAGAAAGTGCAACAGTGTACAAGGCTTCACTCAGCAAGCATGATTCTTTCCACCCCCAAAGCCCCTATGAGTAGCAAGAAAAAAAGTACTCACATCAGGCTGCAGTCTCTTTGCCCGTCGTCCATAGCTGTTGAACTTGGAAGGCTGCACAGACTGTCGAAGGGGGATGCTGTGGGGTTTATATTCCTTGTCTTTTTCCTCATTATCAAATGGGCGTGTGTTACACTGCTAGGGATAAGTAAAGGATAAGGCTCAGGTCACAGAACCTCAGCCCCCAAAGTAAAACCTTCCTTTGGACAATAGACAAAGTTGTGGCCCATACTCCTGACCAACACCAATAGTCCCATTTCAACCAGTCTTTATTGCTGACACCTTACAAACTTTAGGCATTCTTTTTTTTCCCATTTCTTTCTTTTTTCCCCCATTTCTTTCTTTTTTTTTTAACATTTACTTAATTGAGTGTGCGCGTGCGTGCGTGCGTGCGTGCGTGCGTGTGTGTGTGCGTGTGTGCGTGCGTGCGTGCGTGCGTGATGTGTGGCATTCATGCCACAGTGGGCATGCCAAAGTCATAGGACAACCCTTGGGAGCTAGTTCTCTCCCCCCACCATGTGCACTGCAGGTCAAACTCAGGTCATCAAGCTTGGAAGCAAGCACATTAACCCAATGAGACCTTTGCCTGCCACTAATGAGGCGTTTTCTTCTTTTCTCCACTCTGGTAGGGGAGGAGTGTGTGTGCTGGTAACTGAACCCAGGGTTCTACAGATAAATAACTATAGGACTTTGACAATAGACACTATCAGAAGAAAAGAAAGTATTGCTAGGACAAGGTAAGGTCTAGTTTTCTCAGTCTCCAATCCATGGAACTAGTCCTATTAAGAATAGTCCTGGGATCCAGGCGGTGGTGGCGCACACCTTTAATCCCAGCACTTGGGAGGCAGAGGCAGGCACATTTCTGAGTTCAAGGCCAGCCTGGTCTACAGAGTGAGCTCCAGGACAGCCAGGGCTACACAGAGAAACCCTGTCTCGGAAAAAAAACAGACAAACAAACAAAAAAAACCACCCTGTTCCGGGCTGGAGAGATAGCTCCGTGGTTAAGAACACTGACTGCTCTTCCACAGATCCTGAGTTCAACTCCTCTCAACCACATGGTGGCTCACAACCATCTGTAATGAGATCTGATGCCCTCTTCTGGAGTATCTGAAGATAGCTACAGTGTACTCACACTCAAAGAAAACAAAGAAATCTTAAAAAAAAAAAAAAAAAAAAAAAAAAAGTCCCAGCACTTAAGAAGCTGAAAAACAGAGTATCCAGGTCCAAGGCCAAGGTACCAACAACATGGCTAAGTGGGTACCTGCTGTCAAGCCTGAGACTCTCAGTTCAACCCCAGGGACCCGCATGGTGGAAAAAGAGAACAAAGTCTCCAAGTCATCCTCTTACCTACACACACACAGAATGAACATAATTTATAAAGTTCAAGGTAGGGATCTGAGGTACAGCTCACTTAGTATTTACCTAACACAGACAAACTCAGCATGGTGGGACATGCCTCTAATCTGTGACCTGGAAGGTGAAAGCACAAGATCAAGTGTTGCCCTTACCTACACAGTTTGAGACCAACCAGGGCTATAGGAGGGTACTGACTCAAAAGAAAAGAAAAGAGAATCTAAAACAACAACAGGACACGGTAGCTGAAATCCCATACTTGGGGAACTGAAAGACTATAATAAATTCCAAATGACAAAGTCATTTCAAGACTTCCCACCAAAAAGGAGTTTTAAGTCCAGTCTGAGCTACACGGTCAGTGGGTTAACTACATGGTAACTTCTAGGCAAGACTGCCACATATTAAGACCTTATGCCAAAATAAACTAAAAAATAAAAAGAAACAAAAATAGAAGTATGCCAATGTGTATCCACAGATCAAGACCTCCTTACTTCACTACAGCCTGGCATCCTTACCACAAGGTTGGCTCCAGACTGGTACATTTCATAGGGATAAACAATGCGTTCATAGTGAGAGCGTAGCAAGGAACCAATGTTTTTGCCAGGTGGATAGTTGAGGCGCTGGGCCACACGGGCCCATCGACGATCCTTGCAGATAGTTTCATAACCACCTTCTTCCACCACAATCTGAAAGCAAGAGTAGAAAGGGACATGATGCACTGTGTATGCGACCATGCAGAAGTAAGCCTACAGGAAGGGTAAGGAAGCCTCTCGCTTCACCAGGATCTACCCCTTCTCCCAATTTCAAACTGCGCAAGAAGTGGCAAAGCAAGCTGATGTGCCACCAGCCTACCCCTTCTATTATAGCCCAGAGACACAGTATCCAAACCAAGAGTAGCATGGGTTTATTGAATATTTGAGAAAAACCCGTTCTTACTTTGCTGAGGCTATAGAGGTCCAAGATCCGCCGTTCTACATTGGGAATCTTTAAGGATGAGCCCTGGATCTCCCAGAATTTGGCAATCTGGTCCAAATAGTTCAGTTTCACTCTTGTCTGGGCCTAAAGGAGAAATGGCTCAAAAACACTGGCCACCACCCACCCATTACCATCAATCAACACTCCATCCCACCCCACCCCTCCCCACAACACGTCACAGTGACCCATCTTCTGGCTTAGACTTAAGGGAAGAGAATGGGAACAAAGTAGACTTCGCCCAGTAAAATGAGCTCTGGACTCTGGACAGTTCTTGGCCTTGCTTTTCTCTTGTTTCCCAGGAGAAGGTCATTACAGTCTTTATATATCTTTCTTCTCATTCTTGTGACAAGGTTGTCTATATGTTATTATATCTTGTACAGATGTAAAAACAGGGCCAAAAGAGTTCATTCACACAAGCCCCAAGACACATGAATTATCAACTACTTCTAAGCTTTGCTTTCTCTCTGCTACTACTGATTTGCTGCATTTGAGCAAATGAGTACCACTCACTGCATCCCCATATTTTTATGAGAAAATAAGTGCCAGGCATGGTAGCTCACACCCCTAATCCCAGCATTTGAAAAGTAGAGGCAGGAAGATAAGTTCAAGTCTAGCCTCCAGTGCATAGGAGATTTGAGGCCTGTCTGGGTTACACAAGACACTGTCTCAGCAAACAAACAATAGGAAAATGAAAACACTACACTTACTCCAGAGCTATGGACTTAATTAAAAAGAGTAGTGAGGACAGCCTGGACAGTTCAGAATTGTATCTAAGTTCTACACAGGGCTCCAGAAGAGCATATTCATCTCCTTTTGTACCACATAAAATATTTCGCAATGGCTGAATTATGAGAATGGCCTGAAGAACTAAAATGACATACTGGCTAACTCAAGACCTGATGTGGATGAAAAATCCTAGAACAAGGCTGTCCATGCTTACCTGAACTCTCAGTGGCCTAAGAAAGGTTCCCAAAGGTCCTAAGTCTGTAACTTTATCACTTGAGTCCCAGGCCCTTTCCTAGAGAACCAGGTTACTTATAGGTCAGTTCTTTTGAGTCTTAGTTGAGAAGAATTAAGGTCTACTCAAGGTAAAAAATGAGCTAAAGCTCCTTGGATGTGAAAGTCCTTAAGGGGCAAAGAACCCCTTTTCTTTCTAAACTTGGCCTCATCCCTGTTCCTTCCTCCCCTCAGTAACTAGCATGAAATCTCTGTAAGACTGCCCTTGTTCAGTACTAGGTTAATACCTGCCCACAACTGGACCACCCACAGACCTGCTCACATTCTCCAAGGAACTCATATCACATACAACAGAATACTCTGGTTTTCTAAGTTGAACAATATCTAGACTGAGTTTAGGGCAATAGTTCTTAACGGGGAACAATTCTGTTCTATGTTCCATATACACCCACACATATGTACCCTATGACATATATCTTTTTAGGGTACTGGTATTCACTTGGGTGTAGTACTCTACTAGAATATTTAATAAGGCTCAATGGTACACATCAAGGGGAATTAATTAGTGGGAAGGAAACATGCATTTAACTTGTATCTTCTATCAAAAATTCTAGAACTATACCTAAAGCCAGCTTTCCGATACCCTCTCGTCATCATCCCAAGACAGTCTCAAGCCTGACCCCTGCCCAGGTCTCTAACCATTCCAGTCTCTACAAAGACCAGTTAGAGTGCTCTTGTATCTCACCATCCACTCTACCAAGTATCAAACAAGGTAAGAAGCACAAAGCCATGGATAAATTAGATATATGAGGCCACACTAAGCTGGTCAAGTCTCAGCTAGCCACATACCTTTTGCTGATCCAGGTAAGGTAGGTATTAATAGGGAAAATTCTGAAGTAACAAAGTTTTATGGGGAAAAGAGCATCCCCAGCATTTGGGCTATCAAATCAAAAAAGTGAATTCCTGCCCTTCTATCTGGAGCTCCAAAGTTTCTTCTATGTCCTGGGCATGCTTATCCTTTCTCCAAACCCTATTACCCAGCCACTAATCTTACCTCCAGTTCATTCAACCTCTGGATTCGGGGAGTAAACCTGAAGTTGTCCACTTCCACAGCAAAGGGTGGCTGCCAGTCCTAGGAGAACAAAAAGGGGGAAAGGAGCTTGGGTTATTCCACTTTAATGCAAGATCAGACAGCATCAAAAGCAGCTCCATGATCTAGTAATACCTCGTAAAACTTATAGTCACCTTAGATCTATCAACCCAGGAAACATCCAAATGGACCCACTCCCCTCAGGCCCATATTCAAGGAAGTCCTCATGTACATGCCCTGATAAACTTCTAAGTCTTTCCCAACAGTACAGTGCTAGGATTTTGAGAAATATAAAAAGGTTAAAACAGTTAACCACAAACCTTCCTCACACCCACATTGTCACCCTTGCACAGGACACATAGCCTAGAGTTCTGGCAACCATGCAGAACCTGGAGGCAGATGTGGGTTCATGTTGTAGCTCTACTACTTACTAGCTGTGTGCTCCTCCTACCTTTCTGAATCTGTTTTCTCATCTGTAAGGTGGGCATATGAATTGTTGCCCTGGCTTCCTCATAAGACATTTTGCTCTCTAAATCTGACCCCACCAATGAATACACATGGAGGGTAGCTCAGCTCTGGTTCAGGCAGGGATTAACACTTTAGGCCATCAATGTCTGTTCTCTCAGTTAAAGGCTCATAGAAGACACTGCAGGGCAGAGCAAGGAAGATGAATCTGCACCTCTTACTCACTCCCGAGGTTGGAAAGGGTTCCTGTGGGTCCTCTCTTATATACTTGCCTGCTATAAGAAGCAGGGAAGGAAGTCTGGGAGTGAGTGGGAAGCCCAAAAGTGATGGCAAAGAATGCAAGAATTTACAGAGGGGAAGCCAGGAAAAAATTAATGAAAGCAGGGAAAGCTTGACTCTGCCAAGCTGGAGCTTTTTCTGTCCTACAGAAGAGATAGCTATGAAGACTCCTCTTCCCAACAGCCTCATGAATACTTCCCCAGAGAGTCCTCTTTCCCCTGGAGCTCTGGTGCTTAAGAAATGGAAAAAAACAAACAAACAAGAAAACAAAACAAAACAAAACCTAGAATAACCTAGATCAATGTCTTCATTCTACAAATGTGGAAAGTAAGGAAATCACATACTAGTTAGCAGTAGAGCCAACACTGGAACCCATGTCCTGATCGCTCTACCTCACGAAGCTACCAGCAGTCACACACAATTGAACACATATGGAAGGACAGAAAAGGTATGGGAAAAGAGAAAGGATGGTTATTCTCTGTGTGCATGCTCTTTCTCTTTAAAAAAAGGAACCAGAGGCCTGACATTTCCGAGTGCACATATTCTTCCCCAACCCGTAGTAATAGACAGAAAGCACTTGAGGCTGACAGAAACAGGAGGGGTAAAAAATAAAATTAGGCTAAAATGCTATGGTTTAAGCCCAGTGACCTCTCCATACCCTCTTATCTCCCATCAGACAATAGTCCCCTGAGCACAGATAATCCAGACAGCAAGGTGCTCAAAGCCCAGACTCTAACCCCTTTTCCCTACTCTGCCATATTCTAAACAATCAATGCGACATCAAGCACCTGACAAGAGATTGCAGAACTGAAATCCTAAGGCAGGAACTATAGGTGCAACAGTAGATGGGGGAAGATCCAACAAACCTCCTGTCTCAGACAAAGCTCAAAATGATGGCATTTAGAATGTGGTGACAAACAGGATGGCTATCCGAGTCAAGAAGTTGTGTGATGCCCCCATTACTACCTTCCATCCATCTATGCCAAGTGTAGCAAGCAGCCACATGCTCTGAAACACAACCCAAAACCACCCCTCTAAGACAAATTCCAATACCTACTCACACACAGGTTTGCACCCTGGGCCTAAGAATCACTTGGGTGAGTAATTCAACTTCCAATCAGAAAAAAGCCAACTGCTTTCGAGCCTAAAGGTGGTTTAAGAGAATGTGCGAACACACACAAAATCATGAACAACAAAAACAAGAGTCTAGTCTCTTGGACTGGAAAGAATTATGCTATTGGGGTAGAGAAAAGAAGCCTACCAAAGAACAGTCCCCTGAGGATGGACAGACAGGGACAGGGACAAGGAGGGACACACACACACACACACACACACACACACACACACACGACATACTTGTCATTCCTTCCATCCTGATTCCCCAAGACAAGGTAAGAGCACCTACATAAGACCAACCTGACCAAAAGCCCAAGGGAGAAAAAAGGGAAATTCAGACCTCAATTATCCCATGTAAGGCTTCTCCTGACCACTTCAAGGAATATTTCCATAAAGCCACCTAGGAGTCCAACCTTTCCTTTCTGCTGGCTGGCCTTCCTGGCTTGCCACTGATAGTTGGGACTCCCTCACAACAGAAATGCATCTTCAGACACCTGTGACCAACAAGGACCTAGAGGATCCATCTAAAACCAGTGTAAGAAAGGGCAACAAAAGCATTAAATTGGATAAGACCACCTAAGGTGCTCTCCCCAAATGGGAATAAGGCTTCCACATCCTGAATCACCTCCTCGAAGATACATTGTTGCAGCCACATTCAAACCAGCCCAGGAATCCCATGTGGTTACTAAACACTGTTCATCATTGTTTCCTCCAGTGTGTCAGGAAGGCAGCAGCCTGCCTTTGGAAAACTTCTGGTCTAGTGAAGACTAGAAGCAATGATATGGTCCTTTTTGCTGAATATTTGGGAACCAAAGGAAGATTTCCATATCTCCACTATTGTTTCTGGGGACCCTAGAAAGCCTTATCTTATACGATCATCTACATTCCGAGCCAGAGGTAGAATCGAAATCTTCTGAGGGCATACCAAGCTAATTGGTCTAAACTTCTCCATAGGAAGGCTGTGGAGACCACGTGCAGGAAGGTTATGACATTGCCTTCAACTAGAAAACGGAACAATTTCTTAAACCCATCTCTGAGGAGCCAGAAAGAGCACTCCCTGTGTGAATGAATTTCCTGACTGGTCCATCAGGCCAGGATATTATCAGAGATGATTTGGCCTGACAGCGTGAGTAAACATGAGTCAACACACATAGAAGCAAACCAATGACCACATCAAGCACCTTCACAGTCACAGTAATTACCACTTACCAGAGTGTACTATGTTACCTGGTTTAATCTAATTATTCCTAGCACACAATTCACAGGCTCAGGGATTACTTTACATGCCCAAGGTCATACAGCTGCTAACCTTCTAAGTAGTTTTAAACTCAGGTCTAACTCCCTTTCAAGACCCGATCTTTCCACTACACCACTCAGCTTGCCTTAAAGGGAATAAAGACAGTAGTCGTTACTTTGAAACAGCCTCGACTAGGGTGATACAAAGTAAGAGATGGGATTTCCTGTGACTTCCAGCAAACTCTTCCCAACCCACTAAGCATCTGTGTATCGAATCAAGGGAAATCCTCAAGAGCAGGGTGGGAGTGGGTCTCAGACGCCAGGTTACTTGTATGCCACAAAATGAGAACCCCTGACCTCAGCACCCTTTCTCCGCTTCACGAGGCATCCACAAAATACCAGCCATCCCATATTCTTCCCACACCTGCTGCCCTCCGCCCGGGACTTCACCACTGGCTACCCGGATCCACCCACAAACTCGCCGCTGGCGACCATCAGCTCCCGGCCTTACCGCGGGTGGGCGGATCTTGCAAATGCCGGACTTCTCGGCGATGGGTCTGATTTTCGCGATGTAGCCAAGAGGGTCTCGGAACTCGGCCCAGCTAGGCTCAAACACCGGGCACTCCGGCGGCGGTAGGAAATCGTCAGATCCCAGCTCCATGGTGGGCCCGAGGGCTGGACCAGAGATCGGGAGGGCTCAGGCCGCCCTTAAGGACTCATGGCGCCGCCGCTGTCTGAAACAGAGGCACTTCTCGGAGCCTAGGCCCTAAGCAGGACGGCCACCGCCCGTCAAGGGTTTAGGGGGGCGGGTGCCGTGCTCTAAAAGTCTCAGACTGAGGTTCCAATTACCGGTTCTTAGTCCTGTCCCGTTTCTTCCACACCCTACCGCTGCCTCCCAAATAATGAAGCCTTCACTACTACAGTTAGGTCCCAGTCGCGGCAGGTTTCATCGCTGCCACCGCCATCTTGGTTTGTCAGCGTCTCCTCCCCCCACCTCTGTACCTCACCACAACAAACCAGATCCCTCCGCAAGGTGTCCCTCCGAGTTTTGTTTACTTTGAGTCAGGAAAAAACCTAGGAAGCCTTCCTCCTGTGATGACCAAAAGAAATCTGGTTGTATATGTCCTCTATTTGGAGGTGGTTACTTAAAAACATTTATCAGGCTGAGGGAAATAGTCCATCGCACTGGCGGAGGAACAAAATTGTAATTCGATTGCCGGATCCTTTTACCGGATGGACCGGCGGTGCACGTTTAAAGGCCAGTGCTGCGCATGCGCAGTCTCTAGACAAACCGGAAGAGGAGCTAGTGTCCATAAGTAGTGAGCCTGAACTGGTACGCGCCCATGCGAGCTCGCATACGCTCGCGCACGCGCACGCGCACGCACACACCCTAGATCCCAAGCATGTAGTCAGCTCCTCCCCAATGTCCTTTGCTGCTTCTCCCAGGTCTTTTCAGTGTGAACCACGGAAGGCGGCGATTTCGAGGAATCTCCACCCCTTCCTCCCCCTCCCCCCTCCCATTCCGCGTGTCTGCTGCCGAGTGAATTGAAGATTTACCAGACTTAACCTCTGAGGTTTTTGTTTTTAAAGGAAAGAAGGAAGCTCCTCACTCCCTAGAGAATGTGGATTTTTAGAAGCTTCAGTACTACGTAGAGTAAAAATGCATTATTCTCCCCAGTGTCATTGGCCATTAGCATTTTAATGAATGCTTTCAACTGTTCTGTATACATTGTAACTATATAAACACTTCATGTAATATGTTTGTATCCACTTTTGTAGCAACTAGTGCTACAAAAAAACAAAAGGCCTGGATGTTTACATTTTTGTTTATTCCATGTATATGCACCACATAGAGGCTAAATAGGGAGGATTTTGAGTTTGAGAACAGCCTGAGCTGTATAGCAAGATCCTGCCTCACAAAGTAATAATAATAATAATAGTAGGAGTAGGAGTAATATTATTATTATTAATGAAGGGCTGGGCAGTAGGTGGCACATGTACTCAGGAGACAGAGGCAGACTACACGGTTCTTGTCTCAAAAAAAAAAAAAACAATTATGGGCAGGCATGGTGGCATTACACCTTTAATTCTAGTACTCAGGAGGCAGAGGTAGGTGAATCTCTGAGTTCAGTGCCATCCTGGTCTACAGAGCTATTTCCAGGATAGCCAGGATAGGGCTACACCCCATCTCAAAAACTCAATAATAGTAATAATAATGTAATAGAACTGGACAGGAGAAAAGTGAATAAAATTAAGGTTAGCAAGTTTGTTGTTCTTCAGCTGAAGACATTTTGCTTTTCTACCTGAGGGACATCTCTGTAAAGAGTAAAGAACACCAGGCTTCTGGTCTCAGCACCACCCAGTCTTCCTCTAGTCTCCTCTAATGTCCTTAGCCCAGACATCCCACAGGGCAAAAAGAAACTGAGCACTCTTTTAAGCCAGTGATATCAAATCCATTAATTTGTATTTGTGAAAGTCATACTATACAACAGAAACTTTTGTGAACATGCCTTCCTGGAACAGATATTTACTCACTGGGACCTGCCAAGTACCTCACGTCCCTGACCCTTGATTTTCTTGTTCATAAAATGAAGTTAAGTAATCCTTTCATTACTTAGGAAGATTAGAGATAATGATGTCTGTCTTTCTTTTTTTTTTAAAAAATTATTTTCATTGCTAATTTGTTTATTTTTTGTATTTATTTTATATATGTGAGTGCATTGTAGCTGTCTTGAAACACACCAGAAGAGGGCATTGGATCCCATTACAGAAGGTTATGAGCCACCATGTGGTTGCTGGGGATTGAACTCAAGACTTCTGGAAGAGCGTCAGTGCTCTTAACCACAAAACCATCTCTCCAGCCCGATGTCTGCCTTTCTTTAAAAGCTAAGCGCTGGTGAGTAGTATTCTTCCCATCTTGCAGATAAGGAGAATGGAAACTCAGGTCCAAGTCACATAACTAGAAAGTAACAAAGCCAGAATTCAAACCTACCACTGTCTGACTCCCATAAATCCTGCCTGTGAAAGTCTAGGCTGAAACTCGGATGTGAAAGTTGCTTCCTACACAGAAGAGTATTTAGGAAACAAGTTCCTTTTCCAAGCTTCAAGTCCTCTTGAGGAACAATCAGAAACTGGGCCCTGCAGGCTTCAGAATTTTGGAAGCAACATGCTTCTGGCCTTGTGGTGAAAGGTGGTGTGGCCTCGCCCAGCCATCTGGGAGAGAGAGACTAGTATAGAATGCATGCAGAGCAATAACCCAAGGTCTTAGCTAAATTCCCAACCACACCCTCATCTCTTTAGTAGCTGAACTTCATGAGAATGATACTGCTTTGGTGAGAGGGATAAAACCCAGTGCCCTAAACATAGAGCCTCATACCCTCTAAACGGGCGGGCGCTCTGCTACTGAGCTCTATTTGCAACCCCTATGGCTCTTTTTAATTTCGGTTTGTAAATTCCAAAGTAGATATGATTTGTCATTTTGTCTTTGTTTGTTTAGTCGTTGTTTGCTTGTTTGTTTGACAAGAGGTTTCACTTGCTATGTAGCCAAGTACCTCCCAAGTACTGAGTTTACAGGCAGGGGCCACCGTTCCCAACTCCCAAACAGCTCTGGAATTCATCTCCTTCCCACCTTTACCACCCTCCTCGACATCATGTGGGAAACATTTACTGTCCCTTTACCATGGACGTAAAAATGGTTTTTTTATTATTATTATCATTATTTTGTTTTATGGATATGGGTATTTTGCCTGAGTGTAGGTTTGTGGTTTGAGAGGACACTGGATCCCCTAGAACTGGGGTACATACAGTTGTGAGCCACTGAGTCCTCTGTAAGAGCAGCCAGTATGCTTAACTGATGAACCTTCTCTCTGGCTTCTTTTCTTTCCTTTATTTATCTTTTCTTCTCGTTTTTAAGATGGAGTATTACTGTTATGTTGACCAGGCTGGTCTTGGGCATGTGGACTCAAGCAATTCAAGTACCTCAGTCTTTTGAGTAGGTAGGACTATAGATGTGTACCGCCACATCCAGATTCTATCCTGAACTATTATAAGGATCCTAACAAGATATATGTGATAGTGAAAGAGCCAGAGAGAGACACACTCAGAGAGAAATAGAGGTGTACAGTATGTGTATAATACAGATACTTAAACATAAAATCATACAATTAAATAATTCAAAATGAATTTTAACAGTAAATTATAAATTGATTAAAATATGGATTAAAATCCATAATTCCACACTGATAGTAATAAAGTTAGAAAAAAGGAAAGTTTATTTATTGGTCTTTTGATTTTTTTTTTGAGACAGTGTCTCATGTAACCCAGGTTAGCCTTGAACTCCTGATCCTCCTGCCTCCACCTCCCAAATTCTGGGATTATCATGTGCTATTATACCCATCTTGAGAACATTTAGAATTCTAAACAAAAAAATATGGAAGGAATAATGGAGTTAGGAAATTATCAATAAACACTGAAGCCTTTTCCAAATAAGATAACACCACTAACATAGATGTATAACCTGAATGCTCAAGTCTTAATCTCTCTTTTGAGGGGAGAAAATGAGACAGGGTCTCACCCTATGGTCTAAACTATCCTAGTATTCACAGTATTTGTCCTGCCTCATTCTACAAACTTCTGAGATTAAACTTAGGAGACACCATGCCTTATCCAAGCCCTGATTTTCAAACAATTTACTAGAAAGAATCTTTGCTTAAAAAAACAAAAAGGCAGTGGTAATGCACACCTTTAATACCAGCACTTGAGAGGCAGAGGCAGGTGGATTCCTAAGTTCAAGGCCTGCCTGGTCTACAGAGTGAGTTCCAGGACAGCCAGGGCTATACAGAGAAACCCTGTTTCAAGGAAAAACAAACAAACAAAAAACCCCCAAAACCCCCAGAAAAACCAAAACTGATCTACTGGTTACTGGCTAGGGCAGAGGAATTATAAGATTATCTAAGGCCAGGTGGTGGTGCACACCTTTAATCCCATCTTTCAGGAGGCAGAGGCAGAAGAGTCTCTCTCTGAGTTTAAGAGAGAGCAAGCTTGGACTACAAAGTTAGTTCCAGGACAACTAGGGCTATACAGAGAAACCCTGTCTCTAGCAAAAAACAAACAAAACAAAAAACAAAAAAACAAAAGCAAAACAAAACAAAAATGGTGTTCAGTCAAAGGATACAGGAGCCACTTAGAGTCTATCTACAGGCCAAATCTAGGCCATTTTGTGTTCACTGATGTTTTTCTGTTTATTGTTTGTTTTTATAGTATTTGGGATTGAGCCTAAGACCAGTGTATGCTAGATATACACTCCTATCACTAAATTTTATTCCCAGTTTATCTTCTATATCTTTTCCTCATTTGTTTGTTTTGAGACTGGGTTTCTCTGGGTGGCCCTAGTTGTCCTGGAATTCACACTGTAGACCAGATCCAATCTGCCTCTGTCTCCTGAGTGCAGGGGTTACAGGTATGTACCACCACCACTATTAATACCACCCAGCTTTATGTCTTTTGCTTTTTAAGACATAGTCTCAGAGCTGAACACCTTCTATGTGAGCTCAAAGCCGTTCTGGTCTACAAAGCAAGTCCCAGATCTTGTCTCAAAGGTGTTATAAAGGGGCAGGGAGGCTGGAGAGATGACATAGTGGTTAAGAAGACTGGATGCTCTTGCGCAGACCTAGGTTCAATTCCCACATGGCAGCTCATAATTGTTTGTAATTCCAGAGGACCCAATGACCACTTCTGGCCACAGGCACACACTTGTATAGACATACATGAAGGTGAGTCACCTTTACACATAAAATAAAATAAAATAAAAAAAAATAAATAAAGACAGGGTCTCGGTTGCCCAGGCTTGTCTTGAACTCACTCTACAGTCCAGTAGCCCAAACTCAAATTTGTGGTCCTCCTTCTTCAGCCTCCAGAGTAGTTGGGATTACAGGCCTATGCCACCATGCCTAGCTAACTCTGGGGGCATTTGGGATATTAAAATATTGATGTTAGTAGAGCCAAGTATAGTGGTATGATTATTTCCAGAACTGGAGAAGTTGACACAAGAGATCATAAGTTAGAGGCCAGCCTAGACTACATACTAAGACCCAGTCTCATAAATTGAGAGGAGAGGAGAGGAGAAGGAGATCAGAAGGGATGGAAGGGGAAGAGAGAAGAAGAAAGAAAGAGAGTTGGGGAAAGAGTAATAGGGAAGGAGTTGAAGGAAGGAGAGGGAGGGAGAAAAGAGAAGGGAGAAAAATATTTGCACCATTAAAAAAGCAGTTTGCATTAGAATAATAAGAAAATGCTGTAATGTTACCTCAGAAATCGGTAGGATCCCACTAATCCCACCCAGCCTTACTAGTAAGAATTTGATTTAAAAAAGATGGGTGGTGAGAATGCATAGTGGGTAAGCATGCTTGTTTCTAAGCCTTCCAACCTGAGTTTGATCCCTGGAACCCACATGGAGGAAGGAAATGGTTAAGTTCCACAAATTGTTCTCTGACCTCCACATGTGTGCAATTGCCCATCTACCCACACACACATCATGCACATAAATACAAATAAGTACATAAATATTTTTAAAATTAAAGAGACCTGGGGGTTACTGGGCAGTGGTGGCGCACGCCTTTAATCCCAGCACTCCGGAGGCAGAGGCAGGTGGGTTTCTGAGTTGGAGGCAGAGCCTGGTCTATAGAGAGAGGTCCAGGATAGCCAGGGCTACACAGAGAAACCCTGTCTCAAAAGAAGGAGGAGGAAGAGGAGGAGGAGAAAGAGGGAAGGGAGCTGGGTAAAAACAGCTGAGGAAATGAATCATAGGCACAGTGCTTTCCACGGAAGCAAGAGAACCTGAGTTTTATCTGCAGCGTCCACATAAAAAAGCCAGGCACATTGGTTCATGCCTATAATCACAGCACCAAGGCAGAGAAAGGAGGATCCTTATGAACTGATGGGTTGGTATAGTGAGAGACCCTATTCTCAAAGGAAGATGGAGAACAATTGGGAAAGACACATGACATCATCAACCTCTGGTCTCTACATATATGCACGCACGCGCGCGCGCACACACACACACACACATCCTGTGGCCCACTGTTTGTACATCCTAGGAAATGTTTTCCTACCCTCTGCCATCTTGGTACTACAAGCTGGTGTTTTCCAAGTCTCTCACCCCTACAGATGACAGCAGAAGTTGGCCGTTGTCCTCATGATGCTGATTAATTTGGGTTTGGTTTAGTTTGGGGCTTTTTGAGTTCAGGTTAACTTTGAACTCCGAATCTTCCACCAGAAGGGCCACTGGGGCAGAGCTTTCCAGGCCTATATCACACTGTCATACCACATGACATAGACACCAGACATAAAGCTACAGAATGTAATGTTCACCCTATTGAGTTTTCAGCCTTGTTCTGGTCCTATTCCTCCTTTCTGTATCTTTATTCATCCCTTGCACAATGAGAATGTTTATTCTGTAACTTTTATTTATTATTATTTTTTTTTTTTTTGGTTTTTTGGATTTGGTTTTTTCGAGACAGGGTTTCTCTATATAGCCCTGGCTGTCCTGGAGCTCACTCTGTACACCAGGCTGGCCTCGAACTCAAAAATCCACCTGCCTTTGCCTCCCAGAGTGCTGGGATTACTATTTGTTTGGTTTTTTGAGACAGGGTTTCTCTGTGTAGTTTGGGCTAACATTTTTAATTTTTAAAAATTGCATTAATTAATTAATTAATTAAGTGTGTATGAGAGAGAGGGAGGAGAGAGAGAGAGAGAGAGAGAGAGAGAGAGAGAGAGAGAGAGAGAGAGAGAGAGGAGAGAGAGGGAGAGAGAGAGGGAGAGGTTGGGACTTTGGAGATCTTTGCTAGGACATGCTGAGAAAGACTCCTAACTTTTGCACTTATTTCTGTAGGTAGTTGAGAACATGTGACTGTGAAATCTGCAATGAGGTAGGCATTTCACATGCATTAGCTAACAATTGTCCTGAAAGATTTTTATCTCTGTTCTAGAGGTCAAAAACTAGGCTCTAAACATTCAGGTGAATTGCCAAAGAAGCGCTTGGTCAGTGGTCAATTTCTAGCTGAAGGTTAAAAAAAAAAGGCTGAGATCTTGCCTAGCTTAGTCTACCAAGGAAGAAAACAAAATATGCTTAGTGGACCCCCACATCTGGGCTCTTCACTCAGGTCCAGGTTATAGAGAGGCAGTAAATGTTTCCATGGCTTTAGCTGCTGCTCTTGCTAGCTGTCTTCCCTGGGTAGCCTTTCAGTGTGCTTTACCAGGAAGAAGACAAAGGCAAGGATCCAAGAAGTGTAGGGTCATATAAACCATTCCCTTTTCAGAGACCTTTGCAGATTCTAGGAAAACAGCAAACTGATTCTGAGAGCCATTGCTCTATCCCATCATTCCTCTCATGCTAGGCTGAAACCCAGGGCATAATTATTGGTGCTTGAAAAGGGTCCATTTTACAAAGCAGCAGCTTGGGGCAATGGGAATGGGTTTGGACAAGTCAAGAAAACCTAATCTTGACTTGCTGTGTGACCTCTTTCCTTGTAAATGAGAGACGGCTATTAGTTACTTAATATCCTAAGTATACATAGATCTCATACAAAGTATCTAGACCTGGGCCTTTCCGGCCCAAGTCACATCCCTGCCTCCAAGAACAAAAGTATGGCCCTCCATTTCAAGACAAAAACAGGCTCGTCACAGGAAGAGGGAGAACAGAGGCCACACATTCTTTAAATATCCAAACTCTACAAAGAATTAACTTGCTCATTACCTGCTCCACCCTAGTTGCTTGGCATTTATTACTTTGTGCAGTCATCACAATTCCATGTAACTGTTTAAATAGCCTGGCAGAAGTGAAGATATTCTTTTTTAAAGGGGGGATTTATTTTTAATTATGTATATGTGCATATCCATATGTGAGTATCTGCAAGCTTCATGACGATAGCATAACAACATATGATCATCCCAAGTGGTAAACTGAGTAACAAACAGTTGGAGGATGATCCCCTGAAACTCTCCTGTGTATGTCCAGGATGTGAACTGGATCAACCCCAGAGCCCACACTCCTGCCACTGTCATACAGACAACATATGAAATGAGCCAGGAAACCCCCACCCTCATTTACCCTCCTACCTCACCAAAGCATCTTGCCCACACAGTTGCCTGAATTACCATTAGCACCTTCCTGGACTAATGCCTCTCTCCATGGGCTCCACAGCAGAGAAGGGGTCATAAGTAGGAGGCAGAGGCCAGAGGTGAGCACAAGGTCTTTTATGAGGCATCAAATATACATTCTTATATACAAGGAGGGAAAAAGACAATGCCTGAACCCCAGCTCCTCTCCATACAGTCCCTCCCACCAATACCCTCCCACAACCCCAAGCCCCAGGGACCCTTTGACATAGAGGGCCCATCTGTCTGTCTGTATTGCAGCCTATACTGGACAGGGGAGAGAAAGGCAGGGACTGTGAAAGGAGCTGAATGTAGGGCAAGAAGAGGAGCTGGGACTTGTAAAAAATATATTTATAATAAATAAACAGGGCTGCAGAGGGGCTGGCGAGGCAGTGGAGATTTGGATGAACAAGAGGGGCTTGGGCATTCTGGCTCACAGCCCCTGCTCTGATGGCTTCAATCTCTGCCTCAGGAAGGACATCTTGGGCTCAGAGTGATCCTCTGGGAGTCTTTCCCCAGGGCTGATGCTGGGTGCCCTGCCCCAGTGAGATATGTGTGGGTGATATCTGTAAAGTGCATTGTCTTCAGTTGAAGGTGGGAAAAGTAGAAGGAAGGGGGGGCATGCAATATGGGTGAGGGAGGGCAGTACCCTTCTCATCCCAGACCTGAGCCCCCCTCCCCCGCCTCCAAAGTAAAAACCTGTCTGGACTTTGATCAGGATAAGAACATTGCAGGGCAAGGCAAGTTCCTGAAGCCAAAGAGGTCTGGGCTGGGGCCTATTAGGAGAGAGGGCACAGACTGGCTCAAGAGAGGAAGCACTGCCCTCAGTGGGGGCCAGCACAAGCGGGGTTCCACCCACGGAGTGCACTGACGGTCTGTGTGTCCTCCAGCAGGCAGAAAGACACATGGAGGTGAGTGGCTAGGCCCTGAGGTCAGAGAGAGGGCTGTGCCAGCTGAGGTTTGGCCACAGCTCTACAGAGCTCTCTCCTAGCCCCACACAGCCAGAGGAGCTCTGGGGAAAGCCTTCACCTCTGCAGCTCCAGAAGCCTGCCGCCTTCTCCACCAGCTTGCAAGGAAGCTCACATTTGCCCAGAGGTCTGAGGTCACCAACTAAACCTCCAGGGACAAGAAAGAGGAGAGGAAGACGGGAACGGGAGGACGAGGGCTGCTGAGAGGCTCTTACCACTTCCCAGCACTGCAGTGCCCTACGTCAGGCTGCAAGTGACAAGGGCCCTCCAATCTGAAAGGAAACCCCATGGCAACTGCTGGGGTGGGAAGAAGGGTCTGGAGATACAGAGGAAGTGGAAAGAAGGACACTGATGAGTGTATATATATTTTGAAAAAAACTGAGGAAGAAGAGAGGGGCAAGGTCCCTCTCCTGCGGATTCCCCCAGACTATCCTGTTCCCCAGCACACTCATCCCAGTCCTCAGACCACAGTGCTGATCCGGCTTGGCTTGGCCTTGGGGTTTGCACTGGGTGGATTAGCCGTGCCAGGGGGCCCAGAGGCGTGCAGTGGGCCATGGGGGGAGGTGGGTGGTAGGGGTGAATGTGGGGTGTGAGGTGAGGGTGGGGGCAGGGGTGGGTAGGAGGGGTGAGGTGGGATGGGTGAGTGTGGTGACAGTGGTGATTGGGGGTGGTGAGGGTGAGAATAGGATCCCCCTGGTGGCCGGGACCCAGGGCCCCCAGCTGCACCTGCTGCTGGCATCATCTGTGGGTGGTGACTGAAGATGAAGTGCTTGGGGCCCTGTTTATGGGCAGGAGGGTGCTGTGGAGCAGGACTGTACAGGGGTAATGGGGATGTGGGCTGGTGCAAGGGGTGGCGGCCGTGTGGAGCGAACTGAGGGTGTCCTCCAGCCCCTCGTCTTGGGGCTCTGCCTGGCCTGCCCAAGGTATAATGCTGGGGTCCTGGAACTGGGCCATGGGCATGGAAGTGTCGATGTGGCCCCACAGGTGGGGCTGAGGCAGGTGGTGGTGGAATGGAGCCCAGCTGGGGCAGGGGTGGGGGCTGCTGAGGGGGTGGAGGCAGAGGGGGTTGCTGGGGTGGGAGGTAGGGTGGTGGGGCAGGGCCCGGTCCTTGGCAATACTGAGCATGCAGGGCCTGGAGCTTGGACTGCCCATCAGGTAGCACCCCCAAGCCACCATGGCTGTGACCATGGTGGTGGTGGTGATGGTGGTGGTGGGTGGAGGAAGCAGATGAAGACGAGGCAGAGGCCTGGCCTGTTGGCGGTGGTGGCATCTGGAAGGGCCCTTTGCCCCTCTTGCTTCCAAATAGGGAGCCCAGGAAAGATGAGGAGTTGGAGACTGGCCTCTGGCTCTTGTACTCCTCTGGCGGCGGGGGTGGGGGCGGAGGTGGCATCCTCTGGTGAGGGCGTGGACTGCTAATAACAGACCCCTGAAAGGGGGGAGGGGGGGAAGTCAGGCCAGTCTAAATATCCTAAACCCCCAACCCTAAATTCCACCCCTGTCCCTGAAGCTGGAGCAACAGAGATCCCAAAGTAACAGTGGAAAGCAAACAGTAGTCCTGTATCTGTGGCCAGCTCTGCTCCCAAGCCTCTGCTGCCACAGCCGCTAGGTCAGTTGAACCTCAGAGGGCAGAGGAAAAATCAGTAGGACTTCCTTCGCATGATCATTTCTCAGGCCAAGAAAATGTTAGGCCCTAGAGAGGCAGAGTGACTGGCTCAGGGTCAACAAAGCAGGATATGGAGGTTAAAGTTTCTTGAGGCCCAAATCCAAGGGCATCCCTATTTGGAGTTGGCCCTGGGGTTGAGAAGGGGCATGGGAGAGTGGAAGACAGACTGAGAGACAGGCAGAGTGAGGACAGACAAGAGTTGAGGACAGATGGAGAAAGTGGTTGGCTGGGAGAGGCAGCCATATGGTTCCCAGCGCGGAAGAGGGGTAGGCGACAGGTCCCCCTCCTCCTCTGGGGCTCTATGGCCGGGGCAGGGCTCATGCAGAAATGAGTGGGGCAGGAGCTGACACTTACTTCGATGGTGCTGTCCAGCGATCCCACGCTGTTACGCCGCCCCCGCTTCCCTGCACCCACAAGCAAGGAGCCCAGCGTCAGAGCAGCAACCCTCCCTGCCCACCCTGCTGGGCTCCAGAGCTGGGCGCCAGGCCTAGGTCCCTCCCAGGGACAGACACCCCATTGCCCCCTTCCCCCATTGAAGAGGGGGAGGTAGGGAGGAAGAGAGGTTGAGAAGGAGGAAAGAAAGGAGGAAAAGATGGAGGAGAGGCAGTAAAGGAGAGACAGAAGAGGGAAGAGGAGAGGGGCTGAGTCTGTGGCCCACTTTATACTCCGTGGCAGAAACCCCGGGCCCGGGCCCCACCTGTTCTGACCTGGCTACCAGGTCCCCTGTGGCACAGTGCCCAGGATTCTGAATGGTGTGTGTGTGTGTGTGTGTGTGTGTGTGTGTGTGTGTGTGTGTGTTGGAGGAAGGCTGACAGCCAGTGACAGGAGGCAAAGAGGACACCTGGTCCTGCATCTCCCCAGCCAGAACAGGGGTCCAGAACACTTACCTGCATCAGAGAGGTCTCGCAGGGAACTACTGAGTGCACCCCGCTTGAGCCCATCGCCTGCCCCATAAGTGTCCTCCAGACTACTGCGGGCCAGAGTCCCATTCACCGAGTCCTTGGCTCCTCCAGGCTGTGAGGCATTAGGCCGCATCATACCTTTCTGCTTCTCCAGCTCCGCTGGGTAGCAGTGAAGAAAACGGGCAAAGGTGAAGAAGAGCATTAGCAAAGGGCCTGCCTGGTTGACTACCACCTTCCTCTTTATTCCCTCCCTCCTTCTGGTCCCCAGGCTTCCTGCCCACTCCCACCCTCTAGTAGTAATTGTTTCCCCTAAACTGCAACTCTGTCTTCAAAGCTAGCCCATCCTATGCCACCTACTCCTTCCCTCCCTGTAAGTGTCAGTGCCTACTCTCCCTGCTCCTTTCCCACCTTCGCCTTCATTTTTTCACCCCTTTGTGTTGCTTTGCAACACAAGGCTCACAGTAGTGATGGGAAGGCCCTTCTAGCCTATGGTGAAGGACAATCCTTTTAAAGTTCATTCAGTTCTCGGATGCCTTGCTTCAGAGCAGATGAGTTCTTGGAAGAGCAAGGACATGGAATTGACTGGATGCAAACCCTCTAGTATATACCGGGCAGTATGCTGGGGACAGCATATACTTGATCCTTCTCATTCCACATTCTGAGCACCATCTACATTGTGCAGAAGAAACTGAGAATCTGAGAAGTCACAGTTTGCTCAGGGTCAGAGAGTTGAAATTTGTAAAGCCAACATTCTAGAAGCAGGTCTATTCTACTCTCCTGGCTCCCTTATACTCCCAGTAAGGTCAGGAAAACTGGTCTCTTGGTTCTTTTGATATGGCTAATCTCTTACATTTCCCCTGGGAGCTCTGGAATCCACTGAACTGATACTCTGCTTTGCTGAGACCTATCAAGGAACTGACCACTACTTCTCTTTCTCTCTGCTTTCTTTCTCCTTGACGCCATGTTACTTAACTGGGACTGCTTAGCTTAGAGAAGAAAAGACAAGAGAAGACCTTGAAAGCACCAGGAAGACTGAGATATAATTACTAATTTCCATTGTATATGACTAAACTAATTTGTTGCAGCCCCTGGGGACTGACCTGGACCTCAGTGCAAGAACTGACATTGGGGAGAGAAGAGGGGACAATGAATGGTATTTATTGAACACCATGGATGCACTGGGGACACTCTGGCATCTCTCTCCTCTCCTCTCCTCTCCTCTCCCTTCCTATCCCTTTCCTTCCCTTCTTTTCTCCATTCCTTCATCTTCAACTTCTCCCTTTCTTCTCTTCCTCCTTCCTCTCTCTTTGTGACAGAGACTCAATACATAGTCAAGGCTTGACTGCAAACTTGAAATCTTCCTGCCTGACCTTCCCCAGTGCTGGGATTATAGGTGTGCAAAGACTGTGCCCGGCTCCTTGTCAAATTCTGTGAAGATTTCTTTATCCCTGTTTCATGTGAACAAAGGTTCAGAGGGCCACAGAACTTACCTGTTTCTCCAAATAACAAGTAGAATATATGAAATCTGAAGCTACAGTCCTATCTCCTATGACCTGAATCTTCTCTCTGATACCATTCAATAGAAGGAAGAGTTGGCTCAAGACTAAGGAATGGGTTTGGAGGCCACAGTGTAGACTTTCAATGACTGGAATAATAATCTGAGATTAGGAAGTAATGACCTTCTTGTCACTGAAAGCATTCAGGAAGAAACTGAAGGGTTTCTGAAATAAGGGTAGGAAGGCCAGACCCCTCAACTCTAAGGTTCTCAGAAGACAGGATTCTTGGTGTCTGTGAGGCACTGTATCAGGAGAGCGGAAGAAGTAGCTACTCACATTCCACACGGTACTTCTCCATTTCCTGCACCTCAGCAATGGACTCCCGCAGATCAGAGGTAAAGCGAAGCCTGTCTTGGAGGCTAGGAGCATTAAAGATGATGAGGACTTTTCTTTCCCCTCCAGGTACCGCAGACAGTAACTTGATCCCAAACTGATAATCTGTGACAATGAGAAGGGATAGAAGTAGTTGGATATTTCTGTCAACTTTGAAGCAAAGTGGATAAGACAAAAAACTGAGCCAGGCAGTGGTGGCGCACGGCTGTAATCCCAGTCCTTAGGAGGCAGAGGCAGGCAGTTTTCTGAGCTGGAGGCCAGCCTGGTCTACAGAGTAAGTTCCAGGACAGCCAGGGCTACACAGAGAAACCCTATTTCAACAAACAAACAAACAAAAAACAAAAAAAGAAACTGAGAAATGATACAACCCCACTAACACGCGCACCCCCCCCCCCCCCACACACACACTGTTGACAACCAGCTCTGAGATAGTCACACTGTTTGGCTAGGCTAATCTCAAACTCCTGGGTTGAAGTAACTTTTCTGTCTCTGCCTCTCAAATGCTGTCCTACAGGCACACATCACCCTATCCATCTTGGAGATAACTTTTGTAGCACCCAACTCTGAAATGCCTTTTCTGTGCTCAAGCATCTTCAGTGGTTTCCCTTTGTCCCCAATGTCCTGGTAACCACGGCAACCTTATTCTTTATACTCCAAGATGTAAAGGCAAACAGAATTCTGAACTGCTTTCTAGAAACCTTTCCCTTTGTCTCTCTGCCTCTCACAATGACTCTGCTCTCTTGAATGATACCCAGTCGTGCTCTTCTCAATACAGGACTTCCAAGCACAGTGTAACTGCCACCTCTTCTGCCCATTAATGAACATTGTTTTTCTGTGTTCTCCAGGAGCCACACCCAAATCATACTCCATTCTAATCTTCCTTTCATTCTCAAGCCAGTAGATACGCTGGGGACTTTAAGCCAGCTATAGAGGACTTCAATGGCTGGGAGCTAGTGTAGATGAAGGATGAGCACGGGCTCTAATAAACCCCTGGGATGAGTGCTAGGGTTCAAGAGGGGACTCACATGAATTCTGGAAGAGCTGCATATGCATTTCCACCAGGGGAAAGGACTGACGGAAGCTGTATGTCACCAAGATCTTCTTCTTCTGAAAAATTTTGGTGACCTTTGGCAAACAAGGGCGGGATAAAGATAAGATGCAGGGTTTAGGGTGGGGAATTTCCAAATGATACCCATTTCTAGTAATCACCTTCCCCAGTAACAGGGGATATGCACATGAGTACATATACCCACAAGGGTGAACTGAAACTTTAGGAGTGGCGAGGTGGGAGAGAATTCAAGTTAGTGACATCATGACCATGCACAACAAGCATTTGCAACTCTTAAAGGAACTACATGAATGTTGGTCCCTCCAGGAAGCCTGTCCTAAACCTCACATAGATTTCTGTTTCCATCTTCTGAGTGTCCAGGGTATTGCTTTCATACCTCTTCCCTTGTCAGACTATATGGTAGTTCTAAGTATGTGTTCGCCCCCACTGGTCTGGAGGGCAGGGGGGTTGGTGGGTCTAATTTTCAGGTTTTCTCACTTACTCCAACTCCCACCATCCAAAGCTAGCCTATAGTGGCAACCTCTGAACAGGATTAACAATCTCTCAAGGACTGAAAGTCTTTCTTAAGTATTTAGGCATTTTAGATTCACCACTAACATAAGCTTGGACAATCTGCAAGCGGCTATTTTATTCCATGTATTTTTTTTTATGCTGGGGAATGCAACCTGGGTCCAGACAATTGCTCTATCATTAAGCTATAGCCCCGTCCTCTACAAATGGCTCTTCAAACAGAGGTTTTGTTTAGGTTGGTTACAGTGCACAATGGTGTCAAACACTTTCTATCAGTGGCGTGGTGTGGGTGGTTGAGACAAGACCTCTATTATGCAGTCCAGTCTGATCTCAACGTTTTGTTCTTTTGCTTCCACCTCCCAAATGCTTAGATTGCAGGAGGTTATCAGCGTACCATGTTGCAAAATATATATTAGGCCATTTGTTTGTGAGTCCCTGAGTGCAAGGACGGAGTCTGATTTATCTCCATGTACTCAGTGTCTAGCACAAAGCTAGATAAACAGGGGTGTCAGTGCGTGAAGGACATCTAACAGAGACTCAGCACCTGTGTGGGCCAGGCACACCTGGTTTGAGATGGGATCATCTCTCCCTCCCCCTCTCTCTTATAGTGCTGGGAGTGGAACTCAGATCCTCGCATATGCTAAGCAAGCACTCTACTTCTGAACTGCATTGCTGGGCACTGACTTCCTGTTTTATCCTCTTGACAACTCTAGGAGATAACGGTTAGCACCATTTTGTGAAGCAAGCCACTAAGGTTTGGAGAGGGTGTTGGAGGTATGTTGTCTAAAGCCGAGATTTTCTTCCCGAAGATGTTCCCTTCCTCTTCCACCCTTCCTTTTCTGTCTATTCTGTCTTTTTTTTTTTTTTTTTTTTTTGCTTATCTCTGGAGAACACATTTTTAGTTGAAGGTTTGCTGCTGCCTTCTAGTAGGTATCCCAGGGTGCTGCTAAACAGCTAAACATACTACAATACACAAGATAGGCCCTTGAAAGAAAGAACTGCCTTGCCTCAAAATAATAACAGTAGTGCCAAGGTGGAGAAATGCTAACGTGAAGGAGAGAAGACCAAGGAAGTAACAAGACTGCTGTTCTCAGGAGTACTTTCTCAGAGCAGAGGGAGAACACTTGCTCTTTGTGATCCCAAGAAACAGTGGAGAATGTAGAGTAAGAGGTGAACCATATCAGGAGGCAGATTCTGGCCAGGTGTGTCGGCACCTGCCTTTAATTCTAGCTAAGAGGCAGAGGCAGGTAGATTTCTGAGAGTTTGAAACTAGCCTGGTGTACATAGTGAATTACAGGACAGTCAGAGCTATTTGGTGACAGCCTTTATTTTAAAAACAAAACAAAGCCGGACAGTGGTGGCGCACGCCTGTAATCCCAGCACTCTGGGAGGCAGAGGCAGGGGGATTTCTGAGTTCAAGGCCAGCCTGGTCTACAGAGTGAGTTCCAGGACAGACAGGGCTATACAGAGAAACCCTGTCTCGAAAAAACCAAAAATAAATAAATAAATAAATAAATACCCCCCCCCCCCCCCAAAGATAACCAGATTCTAGTAGTCAGGGCTAAGCCACCTTGGAGAGTAGCTCTTGCCTAAGAAATCCTGAAAAATCCCTTTTGACCTATAGAATCTAACAAATCCTATCAATAAAAGATGGGTACCCCTGTACCAGTGATGTGCTTTGTTTTAATCACTTCCAACATCAAGAAAACTGAGAGGCTCACAGAGCCACAGATTCACAACCCTCTGTGCTACAGCAGTGGACAGGGACATTTCCTACCACTTGCTAGATTACAAGTCGATCATTAGCTCCCTGGTCCTCACATTTTCTGTCCCTGTGTGGCTCTCATGACATCAAATGAAGGAAAAGGAGGGACAGAGATAGATAGGCTATACCTTACTGGAGACCATGCAGATGGTATGCTGGAGCATTGCATCAAGCACACTGCATACACCATGGTTTGCACTAGACCCAGTAGTTCTGCTATCTCCCTCCCATTTCCTTCTGCACAATGCCCATACCACAAGGAGGTCATTGAAGAGGAAGACCTCCCGCTGATGCAGCCCCAGCCTCTGGGGACGGTTTGGATCTGGCACCTCATAGAGCTGGCAGCAGCAAACCAGTCGACGGTGAGGGAGCGACAGGACCTGGACAGGTGTGAAAAAGTGGTAGTCAGCAAGGCCACCCTATCAGTTTCAGGCTTCTGGCACCTAACAAGGCATATCTGTCACTCTGACATGAAGAATATAAACAACTAAGCCCTTTAAGCTTTTCTGCTACCTTGTCTTTGTCCTTCTAGAACCTTCTGTCTGCTAGGCGGTGGTGGCGCACGCCTGTAATCCTAGCACTCTGGGAGGCAGAGGCAGGCAGATTTCTGAGTTCGAGGCTAGCCTGGTCTACAGAGTGAGTTCCAGGACAGCCAGGGCTACACAGAGAAACCCTGTCTCAAAAAAAAACCAAATCCAAAAAAAAAAAAAAAAAAAAAAAAAAAGAACCTTCTGTCTGAAATGTCTTTCTTGCCCACCCCATCTATATTTTGTCCCTCTTTCACATCACAATTCCCAAGTTATTTTCCAAGAAGCCTCTCTGACTTCCCTTGACTTAAAATGTCCTCTCCCTGCTTTCTGTTCTCTAAATTAGCCTAGTAGGCAGAAGTATCATTTGTGTCTTTGTCTGGGAACCTCACTAATCTTTGAGTGCCCCTAAAGACAGAGATTATGTCTGATTCAAATCTGTCTCTGGATCCCAGCAAAATGCTGGAATCACTGGTAAGGCATTCATTTTGCTGGGAATAGTATCTGCTTCTTAGCTACTATAGCTTGCCACCTGTGATGGACTTTGCAATATGCTAAATGCACTCATATTAATCTCCCATAATCTGTACCATTATTCCTAAGGAATATATTTTCCACTTTATTTTACAGGTAAGGGAACCTGGGGCTGGGGGGAGGGCGTGCATTGACTTACCACATAATGATGCCTCCTACCCTGAAGTCACTTACCGGTTTCTTGCCAACAATCATGCGCTCCACAGCCTGCACCTGGGACACATGGTCATCGTTGGTCCTCAGTTCACGACCTTGGATGCGCTGGTAGATGCCTACCAGAAGGTCCCGGGGGATGTCTTCACCATTGTCAACTCCTATATGGAACGTATAACAAAGGAATATGTCACATCAATATAGAGGGTAGGCAGTAGGGGTTCTCCATATTACCCCACACTCAGGCTAGGGACAGGAAGGTGCCTTTCAACAAAACAGCCAATTACTTTTTTTTAAAGCCAGGGTAGGGATTTTGTCTAAACAACTTATAACACACTGTAATTAAGCCAACCAGGTACTACGTTTTATCTTCTTTTTGCTTCTCTTAACTGGGAATAGTACTTTCAAATGATAATAGAATTAGTAAGAGTCTGAGCAGGTTGGCATGTCTACTGATATCACAGTTTCAGAAATGAATCTAGCAAGACTGTAAATATTCAATCCCATCAACTCCTTTCCAAAACATAAATCCTAAGGGATTATTCAGAAATATTTGTGAGATTGATGTCAAAATATGTTCACCAAGTGGTATTTATGGAGAAATTCTGAAACAGCTTAATTTCTAACAATAGAGAAATAGCTAAGTAAATGATAGTTTATCTATAAACTTGATGTTTACCAAAATATTTCAATAATGTGAGAAAATTCTTGTAGCAAGTTAAGTGAAAAGAGGAAGATAATAAACTACTTGAGAGCCAGAGAGAGCAAGTAAAGGTGCCTGTTGCCAAGTCTGACAGCTTGAGTTCCATCCCCAGAATCTACATGGCGGAAGAAGAGAACCAATTCTTGTAAGTTGTCCTCTGACCATGCATGCCTATGTCTGTAGCATGCACACACACCCGCACACAAATAAATAAGCATATAGATGTAATGAAAACATAATTTTGGCACTGCTGAGCATTAAACACAGGGCCCCATGATAGCTCCATGGCCCTCATTCCTAAAATAAACATGTATTACTTTCATTTGTTTGCTTGCTTATTTATTCAATAACTGAAGGAAAAATATAGTCATATGTACACACACACACACAAAATCATCTGTCTAAGCCAGATTAATAAAATGAAATAGCCAGATGGTGGCACATGCCTTTAATCCCAGCACTAGGGAGGCAGAAGCAGGCGATCTCTGAGTTGGTCTACAGAGCAAGTTCTAGGATAGCCTCTATCTTGAAAAACAAACAAAAAACCCATCCCTCCATATCCATGGGAGATTGGTTCCAAAATCTTCCATCAATACCCAAATCCAAAGATGTTCATGTCTCATGTATAAAATAGTATAGTTAAGTATGGTTGCCAAGTGGTAAGTTGTTGATCTCAAAAAAATGGGGGAGTATTTTCATATAGCCTACATACATTCTCCCATTTCTTTAACTCATTTGTATATTACTTACAATACTTACTGCAATGTTAATGCCATGTAAACGGTGGTTTTACTATATTATTTAGGGAATAATGACAAGAAAAAAAGGCTCAGTACAGACCCAAGTTGAGGTTTTCCCCAGGACTTTTCAATCTACAGTTGGTTGAATTCATGGATGCAGAGCTCACAGATGTGAAGCACTGACTGTGTATATGGTGAGCATATGTATATGAGTGAATGAATGAATGAATGAATGAGGGCAGGATTATAGCTCTGGCTGCTCTCCGATCTAATTCCCCTTCTTAAGTCTACCATCTTTCTCTACACTTGACTGTGTGCTGAATGAAATTTTCTCACACTTTAAGGCCTCTGCTAGGTTAAAAAAAATGAAATGACTTCTCTTTTGGAAATACTATACTTCTTCCCTGGACAAGTACTAAAGGTCCATTCTTCTTCTGCCTTTTTCACCTTAGTTGCCAGAGAGCTTAAAGCCTTCAGCTACGTATTTATGACAGTCAGAAACACTATCTTGTTCTTCCCATCTCTCTTTCCCTCTTTCATTTCTTTTGAAATAATCGCAATATCTGTGTCATTTTAAGTAGGCTGCTTTCTGGTAAGAGCTAGGGCTTGACATCAATACAATAAACCAAGAGAAAAGATCAGAGTGACACCATTATCCGGCATTGGAGGATCTCAGATAGTGGCTCCATCTGACCTTCTGAGGGTTCATCTACCCCAGCTCAGTTGTTTCTCTAAAGAACTTCACATTTTCTTTTCCCTGGCCCTTTGTTGTTCTTTCTGCTAAGTAAGTCCTCATCAATTTTGTCTGTCACCTTCAAGGCTCACCTTAAAAAAAAAAAACAAAAAAAAAAAAACAAGTCCTCCAGGAAGTCTGTAGGAAGTGATTGCTCTGGCTGGTTTTTTTTGTTTGTTTGTTTGTTTTGTTGGGGTTTTTTTGGCCTCTTCACTGTTGACTTTCTGTCTTACCTTGGTTATCTAGGCACTACATTTCAATCTCTTTAGCAAGCTGGAAGAGCTCTCAGAACAGAGACTATAGCAGCCTCCCCTCCACTGTCCTTCGTGCTCATTTTACTTGGTATACAGTAAGTATCCAGTCAGTGTCCACTGACTGAGTGGTTGGTTGGCTAAATGAATAAACAAAGGGAGAAAAAAATGTATCTAAAGTAATCAAATGAGTTTTTATGGGTATAAATAGGGAAGACAAGGAGAGAGCTAACAAGGAATGGATGAAGGAATAACTGAGTAAGTCAAACAGTTTGAGAGTCAGGCTGTTTTGTTTTGTGAGACAGAGTCACATTCATTAGCCTGAGTCAATAAGTAGTAAATAGTTTATCTGAGGGAGTGTAAATGGATAGACAACTGTTTTTCTTTGCAGTGCTGGAAATCAAACTCAGAGCCTTGCACATGCTAGATAAGCGCTCAGCTGCTGAGTTACCTACACAGCCTGGCAAATGACTTTGATAAATTTGAGTGAATTAATAAGTGACTGCCCCAGGGACGTCCAGCCATGAGATAAAGTGACAGCATAGAAGAAGGCCAATTTATAAGGCCATCTGGGATCTCTCTCACCCCACTCCCATCCCCATACACTTTACTTTTCTCAGATGATGTGCAAGAGCAATAGATGGGAAATTCTGGTCACCTCTCAGGTTCTTAATGAAGTCATCCAGCTTCATCTTGCGTTCAGCCTTGACACTGGGGCTGTACATATCGGTATTGAGGAGGATGATGGCAAAAGCAAGGATGAAGATGGTGTCTGGATTCCGGAACTGGCGTACGAGGGCAGGGTTACAGACACAGTACCGCTGGCTGTGAGACAAGAAGGGTCAAGTCCAGACTCAGGTGCCAGCAATTTCCACCAGCCCGCCCAGGTTGGCATCACAAACCCTTTCCTTCAAGAAACACTCCCTTAGCATTTGGAGTTTGTTCTTTTCATTTTCTCTAACACCACCATGAAAAAATCATAATCATACCTTCTTGGAACTTTTCCAGGAGACTTAAGTACATTGTCTGTCTCATGCAACTCATCACAGCACTGCATAAATGCTATTTCCCCATTTCTTTCTGCCTGCAGTGCTGAGGATTGAGCCTTGGGCCTTGAGCATGCTGAGCATATACTCTATCACCGAACCACACCTCCAACTCCCAAGCAGTCTTATTTTACACAGGATATAATGAAGGCTTGAAGTGGTGAGGTAACTTGCCCAGGCAATAGAGCTGGTGAATGGTAAAGCCAGGATGAAAAAAACTGATCATCTGGCTTCAAAGCAAATCTTCCTCCACCTCTCCTGAGAAAAACTCCAAAGGGGTGGAGCAAGATTTAGATTACCCAGCTCTGTCTGATCTTCAAAGCATTTAGAGCTGAGCATAGATAACATGGAGTTAGATACACTCAAGTTTAAATCCTGGTTCAGCTACCTTACTCTAATGCCCCTGAATTTCAGATTTGTCATCTACAAAGTGAAAACGCCAGTAGAAGCATCTACCTCACAGAATGGTAGCCTTTTTTTTCCTTTTCAATACTGGGCACAGAAACTAGAGACTCGTAGTCATAACAACAGGCAGGTGCTGTCACTGACTTACATACCCAAATCCATGAATATTATCATTTATTGCTAATCTTGTTACTTATTACTATGCTATATCTCAGAGGCTAGAGCTAGAGACTTCTTATTCACTGACTCTGAACCTTACAAATGCCTCTTAAGATGGAATTTATCACTTCTGAATTTTTGTTTGTTTACTTAGGTTTTGTCTTTTTTTGTTGTTATTGTTGTTTTGGTGGGTTTTTTTGTTTTTTTTTTTTTTTGAGATAGGGTCTCTCAGTGTAGTCCAGGCTATCCTGGAACTCACTACGTAGACCAGTCTGGCTTTGAACTCAGAGATCCACCTGCCTCTTCCTCACCACACCATACCTCTGTTTCTGTTCTATGGCGAGAAAATTGTAATGCCCAGAGAGTAGCTTCTTGTGGAAATAGGGCTCCATGATAGAAAGGGGCAGCTTCAGGAGTGGGAAGCAGGCACACCTGAAAGCTTCAATGAGTCGCTCCACTTTCTGGGCCTCACCCTGAACTCGGATATGGGATTGGAACTTCCTGAGTGCATCGTCCAAATCCATAGAGGAGAAGTCCATCTCATCCACCACACAGCTGAAGAGTAAAGAAGCAGGGTGGGTGGTGGCACTTTTCATTTCTCTACACAAACCACTGACACACCCACTTGCACAAGCAGCCCAACATTCACTAACAGACTCCCACACTTTGGACCTCTAGCCACAACAAGTATCATCACACTTGAGGACAGAATGTTTGAAACTCAAGTAAGAAAATCGAAGGCACATGGTCACTAAGAGTGCTTTCCTTTAATCTATTCATTTTAGTGATGGGAAATTGAGGCCCAAAGCAAACTATTAGATGAGCATGCCCTGCCCAGAACCACCCTTAGGAGACGTTAGGAATAGGGTCAAAAGAAATAAGACCCTTTTGGAGCAGAGAGGTATGGGAACAGGAAAATCTATTCATCTTGTTTTGAAAATTTATCTGAGAAAAAAAAAAAAAGAAAGAAACTGCCCCCTCCCTCCCTCCCTCCTGTCTTCCTTTTTCCAGGAATCCCTGGCCCGCCTGCCCCATGCTGGGGTCCTCACTCCAACACATCTCTGTTGAACTGCTTCTGCCGATTCCCCAGGAATTCCCCTATCATCTGCCGACTCAGGCCTTTCCGCTCCAGGATGAAGTGAGCCACCCCCACAGGAGTGTCAGACAGGAAGCCTCGCTCGATCAAATACTGGATACCCTTCTCTGGCTTCCTGCAGAAAGAGAGGAGGTAGATGAGATAGTTGTTCCTCTAGAACTGCACCTGGTCCTATTTCTAGTTTGATTCAGGGCCTGACTAAGCAGGGCTTCAGAGAGCCAAGGATCAATCATGTGGTCAGTTCCTTCAGGATACAGATGAAAACATTGCAGCACAAGAAGAAAATCCTTTCCCCTTTTACAGAGTTTCACAATTCCAAGGTATCCTTACACTAATTTCCTCTTTTACCTGAGGCATACCAGAGTTAGGGGGAAAAAGAGGATGCTCTCTGCAGGCACTATGATTGGCTTAGCAGTCATCAGAGAGTCTTGAGAGGAGGCCTGAATTCTAGACCAAGACTGTTTCCCTGAGTCACAGACCCTCAGGACAGGGAAGAAGTAAAGAGGTCACTTTGTCCCATATCCTACATCCTACTCAGCCTCTGTCACTGTTTCTACAGATGAGGCACCTCCAGTGTTTTCAGAGGCTGGAACAAAAAGCCTCTTGGTTGGAACTGTCCCATATGCAGAATCTGAATGCCTTGGGAGGGGCCTCCAGGAAACTAAAATTTGCAACTTTGGACTTTGATCTAGGAGTCTCTGACTAATCACTTTCTAACTGCATGACTTTGGGCAACCTCTTTTATTTCTCTGGGTCTCAGTTCTTTTTCTTTAAAATAAGGATATTACTATGAACCTCACTGAAGTTATTGTGAAAGTTATATATAGGTGGCAGTATTTAACAGACTATAAAGATGCGAAGTATTACATCAAATGCCTTCCATTGTATCTAATGTTTTCTAATTGCATCTTATGTTTTCTAATTATTTTCTAATCAAATGCCACGCTCTCATCCCCATTCCTAAGCACCTGGCACAGAACCAGGCACTTTGAAAGAGCTTAGTCACCGTTAGTCATACCAGCCTGCCACCAAATACACAACCCTACCTACGGAAAGATGAAACAACTGAAGCCCAAAGAAGGAACATAAATTACCTAAGACTAGACATGGAATGAGCAAAGGCAGACTGGGGTCCTGGTCTAGGGTTCATCATAGTCCAGACTGCCTGCCCTTCTGAAAAGGAGGAATAGGGAGGACAATGCCCAGAAGCCATTGGGGGATACATCTTGCTCAAAATCATACAAACAGGTACTGAAAGCACTAGGTCCTGAAGTCAGGCATGTTGGGAGCCTCTCTATTCTGTAACCCTGTGGTGTCATCTTCTTCTTCTTCTTCTCCTCTCCTCTTCCTCCTCCTCTTCCTCCTCCTCTTCCTCCTCCATTTCTTACTTTGGTTAGCTGTCTTTTGAGACAGGGTCTTACTTTGTAGCCTAAGCTGGCCTGGTGGTCACAACAGAGCCCAGACTATCTTCTAACTTGGGGCAATCCCTTTCACTCAAGCCCACGGAGTGCTAAGATTTCCAAGTGTGAGTTACTACATCCACTTTCTGCTGTCCTTCTCATCCCCAGACATCTGGGGAGACATACCATTTCATCAAATGCCAGGATGGCAGAACCAAGGTCACTGCTTGGAGATAGCCCCTTAAACATGCAGGGAGGGAAGAGGCAAGAAAGCTAGAACTTAGAGCACATACTTATTGAAGAGGTTGAGGCCAATTCTGTAATGCCGCCTTTGTACCACATCGTTGTTGAAGGCTGGCGAGTCCCAGCTGTGCCTTGTCTCCCGCTGGTAGGTCTGCTTGCACAGACCTGTGGCTGGAGGTTCCCTCAGGCTATCCCGAGAGGAGGAGCCAGAGCTGCAGTTGATGGTCTCATTAGAGTTGCTGGAGCTCTCAAGGCTCTCATTGTCTCCACCATCAGAGTTCTCACCTGCTGCCTCACACTTCCCCAACCTCCGACCCCCAGCCACACCACTGGGCCCAGTACCACTATTGGGGGCTGGTGGCAGGGGCCCTGGTGGGGCTGGAGCTGGACCCTCAGGGGCAGGGTAGTGGCGGTGTGGGATTGGGGCCCTGCCTGGTGGCCCCTTGTGCTTCAGGGTCCCATGGGGGCTGCAGCCATCCGCCTCATACACCAGCTGGCGGTGGACAGAGCCGCGATCTGAGCGGTCACTCAGGTCTACAGAACTGTCACTGGGAGGCTCAATGGTGAGGAGAGGGAGGTGTGCAGCCCGGAGCCGGAAATCCCGGCACTCCAAGCACCCAGGACCCCTTCGAGTGCCTTCCTCACGGCTACCATCTTCCCGGGTCCCTGGTGGCATTGGTGGAGGAACTGGTGGGAGGGGAGCTGGTGCCCAGAACTCAGGGCGGCCTTGGGGTGGGGGCTCTGTGCTGGGCAGTCGCTCGGGCGATGGAGGAGGAACTGGGTCATCCAAGTAGAGGGGGAGGTCACTGAAGGATGTGGCTGAGCTGTCTTCTTGCTGTTCCTTTGATTCCCGCTTCTCCAGTTGGGCTGACCCTGGCTCCTCAGACATAGGCCCTGACGGGTGGCAGTTCAGGGCCTCATCAATGGATTCAGCCAGAGACTTTACCTGTACACAGTGAAAGGTGAAAAGCACAAGGAATCATAAAGAGAGGAATGGTACAAGGGTCAAAAGGTGAGAAGAAGGGAAGGGAAGGCAGGGAAAGTTTCCCGGTGGGTCAGCCACAAAAGCAAAGCCTTCACCATAGCTTCTTTATTTTAAATGTTTAAAATACATACTGATTGTGTGTGTGTGTGTGTGTGTGTGTGTGTGTGTGTAAGTGTTTTTCCTGCATATGTCTGTGCATCACATGTGTGCTGCACGGTGCTAGTCTAGGCCATCAAATCCCCTGGAACTGGAGTCACAGAGGGTCATGAGCTACCATGTGGGTGCTGGGAACCAAACACAGGTCTGCCATCTCTCCAGCCCCTTATTATTTTTTTTTATGTACACACACATATATATTTTATTGAAAATATTTTTTCACACAATATATTCTGATCATAGTTTCCCTAACTCCTCCCAGATTCTCCCTACCCACCTAAACCCCTTGCCTTCTTTCTCTCTTTAGAAAACAAACTAGAAAAATAATTTTAAAAGGACAAAGAAAAAGCACAAGAAACACACAGAGACATCTAATAAAAACCCATATAACACAAAATTGGAAAGCATAACACACAAGCAAAAGACCAGTAAGAAACACACACAAAAAAATGTCCAAACAAGACAATATGAGATAAAAAGTCTACAAAAATACCATTGAGTCCATTGTGTGGTGGCCAGCCAGTCCCTTATTTTAAACTTTATTTTTTTAAAGCTTGTAAAGAATCCCATAGGTTCTTTTTTTAATTAGGTATTTTCTTTATTTACATTTCAAATGTTATCCCCTTTCCTGATTTCCCCTCCGAAAACCCCTATCCCATCCTCCCTCCCCCTGCTCACTGTCCCACCCACTCCCACTTCCCTGTCCTGGCATTGCCCTCTACTGGGGCATGGAGTCTTCTCAGGACCAAGGGACTCTCCTCTCTTTGATGTCCTACTCCCATAGGTTCTTACTAGTTTATAAAATAATTCCCAGGGAGTGACTGTGAGTTCACAGAGGCTAGGCCTAACATTGACAGAATGCCTTCGTGGGCACTCCAGTATCCCTGTCTCCATATCAAATACTCCCTCCTCTCTGATTCAAGCCACACTCTTACCTCTATTGTGTAGGTTCAGTTCCCATCCAGGGAAAACCCCAAATCTCAGCTTCCCCCCAGAGCTCTCTGGGTGAAACTCTCTTAGGAAATCCATATTTACTCTTGAGAAAATGAACACCTAGTAACTCTGTCTCCAGGTGTACTCGGCTTCCAAACTGGCCCCAGTGATCTCTACCTCCTGGTACTCATAATCTTAGGTATCACACTGTACTAAAGTTGGTCTGTGTGGTCCACAACACATGGTAGAAGTGAAGGCATATCATTCTGGAATGACGCTGGCACGTCTGTCCTGCACGCTCTTTGACTTGGATTCCTTCAGACTCCCCACTGAAGAGAAGCCACACTGTGAACAGTCCTGAGAGGGACTGCCAACAACGGAAGAAATTGAGCACAGAAGCAGACCTGCCAGCTCCAGTCCAGTCTTCTGTGTAGGAGGGTCCTACACAGCTTAACGGCACCTCCTGAGAGACCTGGAAACAGAATCATCCAGCCACACTCCTCACAGCTTCCTGGCCCTCAGAAACTGTAAAAGGTTAATAAATGTTTGTTGTGTGTGGTGACACACCTTTAATTATAGTACCCCAGAGGCTAAGCCAGGAGTTCCTCAAGCTGAAGGCCAATCTGGGCTACACAATGCTACTCTGTATAGAAGAAAAAGAAAGAAAGAGGTTGTTTGTTGTTTAAGCTCAGTTCTAATCTCGGGTTCTTTGTTTTAAAGTCTGTTATTACTGTATGTGTGTACAGGATGTGTAGGTGTAGGTATAGAAGTCACGGCATGTGTGTTAGAGTCAGAGGACAATTTTGTTGCACACCAAACACCTTTACCCACTGAGCCATCTCACTGACTCTCTTTGATTTGTACTCTGACCCCTAAGGTCAGATTTAAATTACTAACTTTTAGGGTAGTTTACTGTAGAGCAATAAGTATAACATTTCCTCCCAATCTGACTTAGCTAGCACTGAGTGCTGGGATCAGGCCTGGTTCATCTCTTTCCCATCAGATGGTATTTTCCTGTTCTCTATTCTTCCCTTGAGGGATAGGTGCGAGCCCTGTTTCTATTTTAGATCAGCTACCGCTTGACATAGAAAAGATGTTTAATTATCACACGAAGGAATGGATGGATGATGCAGAGCTTCCCTTCATTACTTCTTTCCTTCCCTCCATTTTATTAGCCTCAGAGAAGCAAGAGTAGACCAATGATAGGGTCAGATAACAGAGTTTAGATCACAGTGATTTCTTTTTATATAAAACTTCATTCATTCAACAATCTCTACCAAGTACCTCCTTGGCTTTAGGAGAAAAAAAAAGTCAACTAACTTAGCAGTACCCACATACCAGGTACTTCCATGTATGTTACCTAGTAGAAATGCATCTCCACAACAGCCCTAAAATGGTACTAAAAAGAAAGGTTTACCTCCATTTTGCTGATCAAAAGGTGAGACCATTTGCCTGAGATCATACAGCTGGGAAATGGCACAAGTGGGGTTTTTACACGGGGAGCCATGTTGAAGTCTCCCCAGTTTAGAGTGGCCATGGACATGGCAAAATGGTACAACATCTCTAACTAGTGGCATCTGTCCAGATCCATAAGGCCTAGTTACAATGCTATTTTCTCCAAGGAACGTGTCTGGTCTTCCCGGCATCCCTTCTGGTTCTGAACACATTTTATTTTAGGAGATGACCATGCGCCTATATGCTTCTACTGTCTACCAGACTTGGACAGCCTTAAGAATACTGACCGGAGCACGTGCTTCAGCCTCAGTCTCCTCCTTTATAAAACAGGGAAAAACATCTCTACATCACAGATCTCTTGCGAAGCATACAGAGTACCTGGCACCCAGAAAGTGCTCATTATGTTAGTAAAGGCCTTATTTGATATATATCAAGTTTCAAAAAGTAATGACTTTTTGTCTTATTTGTTCTATATATTCATTTTTTTTGGATTTTTTTTTTTTGAGACAGGGTTTCTCTGTGTAGCCCTGGCTGTCCTGGAATTCACTCTGTAGACCAGGCTGGCCTCGAACTCAGAAATCCGCCTGCCTCTGCCTCCCAGTGTGCTGGGATTACAGGCATGCACCACCACCGCCCAGCTCATATTTTTATTGCATTTAGAGTGTGTATGTGCATGTGTGCATATGCATGCAGGCACATGTGCTTGTATGTAACAGTGCATACTTGCAAGTGAGAGGCAAACTTTCAAGAGTCTTTCCTTGGGGCTGGAGAGTTGGCTCAGCTGTTGCCTTAGTTACTTTTCTAACCTAATGTTTCAAAGTCCTTCCACAATCCTCCCCCAAACATGGTCAGGTCTGTCACAGCAATATCCCATGAACCTTGTACCAACTTCTATTTTAGTTAGGGTTTCTATTGCTGTGATAAAACACCATGACCAGAAGCAACTTGTGGAGGAAAGGGTTTGCTTCAGCTTATAGTCCATCATCCACAGAAGTCATACAGGCCAGAAACTCAAGGCAGAGACCTGGAGGCAGGAGCTGATGCAGAGGCCATGAAGGGGTGCTGCTTACTGGCTTGCTCCCCATGGCTGCCTCAGCCTGATTTCTTATAGCACCCAGGACCACTAGTCCATGAATGACACCACCTACAGTGAGCTGAACCCTCCCCCATCACTCATCAACTGAGAAAATGCACCACAGGCTTGCCCACAGGCCGGTCTGATATGGGCATTTTCTCAGCTGAGGTTTCAACTTCTAAAATGACTCTGTGTCAAGTTCAAGTAAAACTAGCAGCACAACCATTAAGAACACTTGTTACTCTTGAAGAGGACCTTAGCTCACTTCCCAGCACCCACATTCACAAGGTTTCTTGGAATCAGCCACCCTGTCTTTTGAATGCAACAAGTATGAGGTGTGCACATGGCACACAAACATACATGTAAGCAAAACACCCAAACATATAAAATAAAATAACTAAATCTTTTTATAAATCAGTTTTGGGAAACTGGAGAGATGACGCAGTGGTTAAGAATATACACTGCTCTTGCAGAGGATCTGAGTTTGGTTCCCAGAAGCCATGCCAAATGTGTCACAGATGCCTTTAACTCTAGTTCCAGGGGCCCTGACATCCTTTTTTGGCCTCCTTGGGCGCCTGTATATCCATGGTATATGCATGCGTGTGCGCGCGCGCACACACACATACACACACACACACACAAATACATAAACATAAAAATAAGATATTTAAAATAATCTGTTCTCTCTCCTTCCATGGTGTGGGTTCTGGGGATTGAACTTAGGTCATCAAACGTGGCAGCAAGTGTCTTCACCTACTGACCCATCTTACTGACCCTGTGCACCCATGTTCTAACATGCTTGTTTTAGCAATGTAATTTTTAAAAGAGTGCTGGAGACTGAAGCACACACTGTGGCATATGTTGGGCAAGTGCTCTACTATTGAGCTACATCCCTGTCTTTGGGGTTTTTGTTGGTTAGTTGGTTGGATGGTTGGTTGGTGGTGGTGTTTGACACAGGTGTTCCCAATCCTTCTGCCTCAGTCTCCCCAGTGCTTCAATTACAATTATACATATTGCTGTAACTCTTTCTCGTGGTAACAATTCTCTCTCACCACTCTCCAAGTCTCAGTTCAAAACACTGCTATTTGTTCCTGTTAAGTGCTTAATAGCGCAACTTCTTGCAGTTTGGAAAATAGATAAAAGCAGTAGAAGCAGCCAGAGCCCAGGAATGGAGAAGAAAAGCCCCTTTCAGGGCTCCTGACCTGTTTGGAGAAGGAGTCCTCGAGCTCTGTGATGTCATTAGAAAACTCTCCAGATGTGGTGACTGAACTTCCACCACCACCATCGATGCCCCCACCACAGGAGCCTCCATAGGGGAGGCCCCGGTCAAGCCGGTGGCTCCGGGCGCCAGCCATCGCACCCTCATCCAGTGAGGCAGGTTTGCCCTCGAAGTATGCAGGGTTCTGTGCTTTCTCGTACTCCTCAAAGGAGAACTGCATCCGCATGTTGGACAAGATGATGCGGCGGGACATGCGGCTCTCTGAAGCTGAGCTGCGCAGCCGCTCAAAGTTCTTATTCATACGGTACTGGCGAAAGGCTGTCTGGATGGTCCTGGCAGCCCTGCGGCTCAGGAAGGAGCCCCCATACTTCCTCTCCAGCATTTCCACCTGTCAGAGGAACAAGTTCAGAAAGTTGCCAGAGCCTCAACCATATCCCAATCAAGTCACAGCTAACTGCTGGAAGTCATGACAGGCTCTGTGCCCAGTGTTTTCTCACTTATAATCCCGAGATGTACACAAGGGGAAAAAAAGGAAACATTTAAAATCAGAAAGAGCTTAGAAAATGAGAAAGAAAGAAAGAAAGAAAGAAAGAAAGAAAGAAAGAAAGAAAGAAAGAAAGAAAGAAAGAAAGAAAAGAAAAGAAAAGAGGAGGAAGCTAAAGGAAGAAGAAAGAGAATCAAAGTAAGAGAGAAAAGCAGGAAGGAAGGAAAGAAGGGAGGAGGTGAGGGAGGATTCACCTACAGACCAAACATCTAGGCATAGCCATAATTGATGTGTTGATAAATGACCTTCCAAGTCCTATTTTTCTTCAGTTTTGTATAATGTCCTCCCCTCCCTCCCTTTTCTCCCTTTTACAACCCTGGAGAATGTGTTGCATCATCATACTATGGAACTGTCAAGTTACATGTGTGTGCCTTCCCCTTAGATTGCATGTTGTTCAAGTCTGGGCCCCATTATTGGAGCTCAGTGATGTTTGTTGAGTGATTAGAAGGCTCAGTGCATACGCAGTGAATGTGTGTACAAGGATAGGCCCTGGAGCCTGTCTCCTCCAGTTCCAGCCTTATAGTCCCTCCCTGAATACCACCCTCAAGAGCCACACCCCAACCTCCCTCCTTCTCCCCGTATCCCACTCCCATTTTCAACCAGAGCCATCTCTTCTGCACCTTCTTGTCCTGCAGGTCTGTGGAGAGTTCATAGCTGTCTGACAGGGCCTTGGAGCGCTTTATCTCCTCCTCCTCCTGCTTCCTCAGGGCGACACTGGCCGGCTGGAGGCGAGCCCTCTGAGCCCAAGGAAGGCCCACCCCAGCAGGGGGGCCCCCCATGTGGCTGCTGGTGGGGGGCAGTTGGCTCAGCCGGTAGGGGGGTTGGCTCCCGGGACTATCAACCGCTGTGCTCAGGTCACTGCCTGGGGCATCACCCTCCACACTGTGGGGAGGAGATAAAATGAGCCAGGATGTGGCAACTGAGAGAAGCTTGCTGGGCCCAACCCCACCTTCTCCCATTTCCTCAGATACCTAGGCACTCCAACATTTAAGAGACCTTCAATCTGTCTCTTCACTGCCTGCACAGTTCATCCACTCAAGTGCCTTGTTTTTCTTCATTCCCTTTCAGTCCCTTCCCATCAGAGCCCCACCTCCCTCCATAACTCCTTTTTGAGACACTGTTCCCTCAAGGGTGTCTTCTCAGTTTTGTCCTCCGTCCTACCCACCACCCCTCACAATCTGGTCCAGTCACAACTTTGCCCCTAGTCTCCTCCCACTCCTGTCCCTAGCAACTCCAGCCTCAAATCTTCCTTCCTCCTCATGGCCTAGTTGTTCCCTCCCCCCCCCCCCACCTCTTCTCCACCCAGCTAAGTCCTCATAACCCCATGCAGTGATGTCCCTTATAGTCCTAATCCCAGAACTACCCCCAGACCAGTTTCCATGACATATCGCCCCCTCCCAGCCCTGGATGATGATTCCTGCCCATCCAGGTCCTTCCTCCCCCACCCAGCCCTGCCCCTGTGCCCTGCCCCTGCCCTTAGCAGCCTGGAGTCCAGGCCTGGCCAGTTCCCAGGGTTCCCAGGCTGCTGCTGCTGCTGCTGTTGCTGTTACTGCTGCTGTTACTGCTGCTGCTGCGGCTGCTGCTGCTGCTGGTGAGAGGGCAGGGTGAAGGCACAGGCTGGGCCACAGTGGGAAGTGCCTCCCATTCAGCATCCTCACAGGTAAAGAGCTGCCCTGCGGGGAAGCTTCCTTTTTCTCCTCATGTCCTCCTCTGCTCAGCTCTGGGAGGAGGGCAGGGGGCTCTCAAGCAGAAAGGTGGCAGGAGCTGGGTCCCAGGTCTTGCCTGCTGGGGTTACCTAGAGCTGTTGTTCTGCAAGACCTGCTCCACAGTGCCATGGCAACCAGGCTGCCAGGGAACCCAGGTGGCAGCAGAGCTCCAGGGCATGTTGTGAAGCACAGAGGTGGGGTGAACCAGGAAGACAGGCATGGAGGGGGTTGTGGGAGAATGGGTGTGGCTGGGGCTAAAAGAATAATTTTTTTTAAATCAGGGAAGTAATATAGGCTGGGGTTGGGGGTGGGCTATTGGCTAGTACAAGGATTAAAGGGCCACTCCTCCACCTCTATTGAGAAAGGCCAGGACGGGCAGTGGTGGCGCACGCCTTTAATCCCAGCACTCTGGGAGGCAGAGGCAGGTGGATTTCTGAGTTCGAGGCCAGCCTGGTCTACAGAGTGAGTTCCAGGACAGCCAGGGCTATACAGAGAAACCCTGTCTCGAAAACAAAAAACAAAAAACAAAAAAACAAATCCGAGAAAGGCCAGGGGGCAAGGCAAGGGCAAGCTGGGTGGGTAGAAGGGGTTACCTACTGGCAGAAGAGCTTGTGCTGTCTGGGGTCTGTCTGCCCTCTGTGCTGGAGGTCAGGGTCGGTAGGGCTGGGCTCTGCCCTGCTGGGAACTCTCACTCCCTGCTTAACCTCCACCCCAGCCCATTCCAAGTACTACTCAGAAGAAGACTGAAGGGCCGCTTTGCGCCCTAAATTTCCTGTCTCTCGAACCTCAGAGGCCCCTGATGCCACTCTCCACAGGTTAGACCCAGCCCAGTCCAGCATCAAAGACACTCCTCTCGTCTCCCTCAGGATGGCCGGATCCTGCTCACCAACCTCTCAAACATCCTCCCTTATCAGTACACATTTGAACCCCAGCTTTGAGCAACTGTCTCCTCTATCTACAAAATAACCACAGCTCTCACTGTCTGCAAGTTAGTCCAATTTCCAATCATTCTGGCATTGAAGACCTCTCAAGGTTCAACAGACAATGCTTCTAGAATACTTAATATTTAGGTACCATTTTTACCACTTTGTACATAATAACTTGGTTGTTCCTCCCAACAATGCTATAAGGTTGTTATTTGTCTTCATTTTACATAGAAAACGAAGCCCAGAGAAGATAGCTACCAACAATACAAGCAGGATTCAACTCCAGGCAGAGTGACATCAGAGTTCACACCCTCAGTCATTAAGCAACCCCCTAATCTTATTCACCCAGCACAGCTTCTGTTTCTGTCAAATGTTCCTCAGGCCCCTACCTCCCAAACTGCTCACATAATATCTTCTACTCCCAATGCTAGCTAGCATCATTTCTGCTAGTGCAACCTGAGAAATGCCCCACACGCTAGTTCTGTTAAGATTCAAGGTATATGCCCCTACTGAGACGCCCCCTGAATCTTGCCACCAGCCAGAAATTGCTGCTGATCTTGCTCAGACCCCCTCCCCATCTTTACACATGACTTCCCTTCTTTTTTCTGGCAATGATTAGCTTTGGCAAAGAGTGTGTGACTCTCAGTTCCCCAGCATAGGAAGAGAATGTGGTAATCTCTCTGGCTGGCACAGGACCTAGGGCCTAGACCAGACCACAGTAGGTGTTTCTGGTGTAAGCACGTCAGTGAATGTTCTTGGTGGCTGCTCTAATAAAACTCTAACTCAAATTGATACCACAAACTTTAGGCTTATTTGCAAATCTGTTCTGTATCCTGTGGATAGAGAGACTGTTGAAACATACAAATCAGCCCAGTTTCCGCTCTCATCTAACCCTGCCACAGCTTCCCATAACTCACTCAATAAGCAACAACCAAGTACTTTCCATGTATCAGCACTAAGCACCAGAAATACAATAAAAATCAAAGCCACCAAATAATTTCTTCAGGAAGGTAATATTATAGTGAAAGAAACAGGAGAGAGAGAGAGAGAGAGAGAGAGAGAGAGAGAGAGAGAGATCTCATTTCAAATAAATGTTAAGATAGAAAAAAAGCAATGTTAAAAGGTACTATTTTAATTGTGCATGTGTACATTTGTGTGCATACATGTGAGCATGCATGTGTGCGTGTGTGTGTGTGTGCGTGTGTGTGTGTGTGTGTGTGTGTGTGTGTGTAAAAGATAAAGACAGAGGACAGAGAGAAACAAAGACGGACTAGGGATAGAGCTCAGAAAACTATGCAGGCTAGGCAAGCTCTTGACCACTGAGCCACAAACCCAGCCAAATTTGCTATTTTAGATGTGATGTCCAGGAAAACACAGAAGCGGAATCCTGAGTGAGCGGTGTAGCTGTCTGAGGCTAGAGAGTAGAGTCAGTACAACATGTCTACATGTTTAAGAATCCATAAAAAAAGACAATATTGCCAGAACTCAGTGAACAAGAGAGGGTAATGAGAAATAAGATTAGACACATAATGAGAGTTGTAGTAGTTAATTTTTGTCAACTTGACACAAGATAGCGTCACCTAGAAACAGGGAGCTTCAACTGAGGATTTGTCTCCATTGGATTGGCTTGTGGGCATGTATGTGGGCATTTTCTTGATTGCCAACTGATGTGGAAGGGCCTAGCTCACTGTGGATGGTGCCACCCTGGCAAGTGGCCCTGGGGTGTACAAGAAAGCGGACAGAGCAAGGCATGGAAAGAAAGCCAGTAAGCAGCACGGTTTTGGCATCAGTTTCTGCCTTCAGGTTTCTTCCCTGAGTGCCTGCTCTGACATTCCTGGTGACAAAATAAACCCTTTCCTCCCCAAGTTGCTTGTGGTCCATGTTTTATCACAGTAACAAAAATCAGGCTAATACAAGGGACACTGAGCCTATCATAAAGACTTGGCTTTTGCTCTGATTGAGAAGAACATAGGAAGGATGTAACCTAACTTATTATCAATAGAACAGCTTCCTTACCTGGCCCGAACCCTATACCACACCCAAACTTGACTACCTTCTGTTCACACTTCAACATTTAGCTCAGGTGTGCCTCTCCACACCTGCTTAAGGCCTCCTTTGCACATGTTGCCTTACATACATGCCCCTCCTTCACGTTACCGTGGGCTCTGCACTCATCTCTGCCCCTTGCAATTCCTTGTAACAGGCACTGTTAGCACCATTCATAGTCAAGCAAGGTAGAGTTGATGTAGTGGTCATACATAGCTATAAGTAAGAGAGCCAAATTGCAAACCCAAAGCTCAGACTACGCCCTAATGATATTTCAGCACCTCTTCCAAACCTGTACTGCTCCGGGTTCTCTACTCCTTGGTAATCCCTCTCTTGAGAACTTGCCCCATTCTGATTGCAAAGAGAAAAGTCACAGGAATTATAGGGTGGCCGCACAGCCTCCCATGGGAGAGACTGGTCAAAAGCAAGGAGGTTGCTTGAGGGGATGCTTCTGCCATCACACACACCGCTGAAGAATCTGTGACTGCAGGTGTGGAACCCTTCATGTCAGAGCCCTTAAAACACTTAGCAGCAGGCCAATCACATGGAACCTCACCACCACCTCACGTATGGACCGGTATAATATCACAGACACATCCAGAGGCCAGCGAATCGAGAAACAAATATACACATCCATAGTCACACGGAAGTAGACATGAATACATGTAGACACAAACACACATTGCCTGCAGAACTGTTCTTTAGGGGGAAATGAGAGCATCCTTTGTAGAGGGGGAGAATAAGCCATGCTACACAAATAACCACAGAACAAAGTGGAAAGTTATCAGGGGTGGGGAATACAGGAAGTGATGGGGGAGTAAAGGAGAGAGATTCCTTCTGCTTGGGGGTGGCTGAGCAGAATAAAAATAAACTGGCACTTAACTATGCACCTACCCGGTGTCAGGCATTTTCCACACATTATTTAATCTGCATGGCAAACACAAGGAAAGAATTAGGATTCCTGTTTTACAGAGGAAGAAAACAGCTCTAAGAGGGAAACTGGCAAAGGTCACAGAGCTAGCAACTGGCAAGATAGGGATTCAGACCCAAAGCCTGCGCTGGCCCTCCTGCTGTCTTGAAGTCTTCCTGGGAGAGGAAGCTCGTGGACTGTACTTTGTCTAGGAGGAGCTTGGAGATGAGAGTAGAGCAGTCTTGTAAGGCAAAGCTCTACGATGGGGGAAGCAGGTTAGAACGCCTTCTTGACATTTGAGGTTTGTCTGCCCATGACAGAGGGTGGGGCGCAGGGCCTTCCCAGATGCTACTCCTGTTTAGTGGGGGGGTCTTTTCTCCCTCCTTCTTTTTATTGGTACTGCCCAGAGCCAGGAATTCAGCCGGGGGGGGGGGGAATGGGAATCAGAATGCAGTTGCTATGGAAATGAATGGAGACTGTTGCTATGGATACCATAAGATGAGGGCAAGAGGAAAGCAAGGTTGCTGAAAACTATCCCCATGACAACTTAGGTTGGAAAGGGAAGGGCCTAGAAGTGTGATACCAGAAAACAAGGGGGTCAGGGTGTGTAGAGAAGAAAATTGGAGCTAACAGAGATTGAGAGGAGCAGGGCCTTTTGCTATCCAATCCGGTGCCACATAAAGTCCAATCCCAAATCCAGCCCGTATTAGCTAACAGCTGAGGGCTAACCAGGTAAACAGTGGGAAAGCAGATTCTGGGAGCTCAAAGACCCGGGTTGGAATCCTGGATCTGTTCATCTGCAACCCTAGAAAAAAATATTAGTTATTATTTATTCTTTTCACCAGGCCTAGCAACTGGGCAAAGTCTGGCTTTTCTCACTGAAGGAGATACACCACAGGTGGGGAGATGAATTCAGTTGCAAAGGTCTCAAAATTAAGTAGTGGGGGAGTCAAGACTCGAAAGAAAACATATCCGAGCACATGAGGCTGGTTGTATGTTAAGTGGCAGAGCATTTGCCTAGCATCTCCAGTTTGGGGTTTGACCCCCCCATCTACACACATGAAACAATGAGTCTGCATAGAAAAGTTCCTGCTCTTCCTATCCCCTTCCGCAGTGCAGTCCTTGACTATCCATCTCTCCATTTCTTCCCATAGTGGCACACAATGGACTAACAAAGGACTAGACCCTGAGGTAGAGTGAAGCTCTGGCAGCGAAAGTGACTTTCTTTAGAGAACTTCCCTATCTCCTAGACAAAAGTTGCATTTTGAGCTACAAATACCCATGCCACCCCCACCACTTCCTATTGCCTCTCACTCTGCTCAATATGTTCCAAATAGGGAACAACAATAGGCTACTTGCAATTCTCCTGCAGCAAGCTTATCCATCACTTTTCTGCATTCAAAGACGTGCTTTATTTTTCTTGTCCAAAATGTCTTTTCTCCTTTTTTACCCTTGAACGTAACTGGCCTAGATGAGTTCATCTTCATTTTGTATACCCTGAACAGGCAGAACCTCCAGCCAAAAGAATTCTGACTCACTCTCACCCCATCAGCACCCGACAGGAACAGGTACTATCTCCTTTGTGTCTCTTGCCACCAGTCTCTCTTGAAATATGCATTGCCCAATCTTGATCCCTATATCTGTTTTACTTTTAAACAAAAAAAATACTTGTTTATGTATGTGAGTACACTGTAGGTATCTTAAGACACATCAGAAAAGGGCATCAGGTATCATTACAGATGGTTGTGAGCCACCATGTGGTTGCTGGGATTTGAACTCAGGACCTCTGGAAGAGCAGTCAGTGCTCTTAACCCCTGAGCCATCTCTTCAGCACCACCCCCTTCCCCCACATCTCTTTTCTAAGAGTAGTGGCTTGGCATGATTCAGTTTCATGGAGCTACCGTCCACAGGTCAGGGCCTAGCATACCTTGCTCAGTTACCATATCCCCTAAATCTACAGGTAACATGTCTGTCTGTCTGTCACCATCTATCTGATAACTGTTACCCTAAGAGCCATGGCCCCATATTTAAAAGCCAACCATATCCTACCCCTGTGATTAAATTCACTGGGCACATTACATAGAAGCTTCCAGATACAGAAAGCCAGACTTCACACAGAAACCTCATATTCTCAGGATTCCTCAGGCCCAGTCTCATATCATCACAGTTCCTCAGATATACAGCAGCTCATGCAGTCTCTCACTACTGTGAGACCGGTCTAGCCACACACACACACACACACACACACACACACACAGATGCACAGACACACGGAGGCATATTTTTCTCACAACAGATATAGGCCTGCTCGCCCTTCCCGCAGCATAGCCCCCTCTGGTTCAGCCAATTCAGTTGCCTGAACAGGTGTCAAGCACTCTTACAGTTTCCAGTCTCTTCTTGATTTGCCTTCTTCCTTCATTCAGTTAACCCCTACGCACTTCTTCTATCTCCACTCAAATAAAGTATAGATAATGTTCTCCTGGTCACAGGTCATCTAGACTCACATATCCTGGAGCACATTTGAGCACAGTAATTACTCACCACTTCCTAACTTGACCCTGGTGCATGCCAGTGGGTTTTTTTTTCCTATGTGGTCCGTATCCCCCAAAATATCTTCTCACCTCTTGTCATCTAATTAAATCTTTCCCAATACCTGAGTCCCAATTTTTATTCATCTTCCTCCAGCAAGCCCCCCAGATCCTACCACTCCCCACCCACATTTCCTAACATAAATACCTCATGGAAGGGGGAACACAAAATTACAAAGGCCCCTGTCTTCTCTCCCAGGAGTACCCTTAAAAGCAGTGGTTCTCAACCTTCCTAATGCTGTGGCCCTTTAATACAGTTCCTCATGTTGTGGTGAACCCAACCATAAAATTATTTTGTTGCTAATTCAGAACTGTAATTCTGAAACTCTTATGAATCATGATGTAAATATCTGATGTGAGAACCACTGCTTCAAAGAGTCTTAGCTTTCAGCCAGGTCAAGGAAGTGTTTGTAGTTTTGTTGGGGAAATGGCTTCCTCTCAGAGATCCTAAAGTTACAATATCAGAACCAAGGAATCCTAATATCACAGATTATTAAAGTCATATCATCAGATTTCTTTAAGTGGTAGAATTATGAAATCTAAAATCATAGGATTGGGGAATCCAAGTATCATAACACTGTGGAAAGAGAAATCATAGAACTGCATGAAATACGTCCCAGAATCATAGTGTCTTCAAAGTTCATAATTACAGCTTTTTAAAATAGTAGCACCTCAGATTCTGAACATCAGAGCTGAAAGAATTCTGGTGACCCTGGTCAAACCACTCTCCCAATTTTCCAGATGAGTAAACTATGTATTGCAGAAGTCAAGGATCATGACCAAGATTAGCCAGTTCGAAAATGCCCCAGGCTAGTGCACTAAAGAAGGCAATAGGTGTGCTCCTGCCGGGAGACATTTACACATTTATTTTTTGAATGACTTTTAGGCATTGACAAGCCACAAATCAAACCATACTCTATCTTCCAGCCCTTTACCAGTTCTGGATAGGAAAGAAGGTAAAGTTCCGGTGGGGATGGAGACAGGGAGATGGGGTAGGGTGGAGCACACATCAGACAGAGAGAAGAGACCAGCTTTTATTGATGGAAATTTCTTTACATTTAGCAACACACATGCTGAAAGGCCTTTTCTTCCTAATCATGTTTCCAGAGCGCTAAGGGAGTGACAGGGCTTGGGGAGTGGGTATGAGGTGAGGCCTTCAAGCAGTGGAGAAAATGACAGCTATGGCCACAGCAAGGGAATGAGTGACGGGGAACTAGGCAGGCTGGGTTCCTGCTCCCGTCTGGTCCTCTGAGCCCTAGGCACCCTGCATCTCTGTTTGTGCTCACAGAGAACAGAGGTAGGTCCTTGGGGTGTCATTTGGAGACCTCTCCAGTAGTAACAAGCTTCAGGGTGCCTGGGAAGTGGGTATATGGGTGCAAGAGGGTCCAGGTCGCAAGCTTCAAACTCCAAGCTCTGCTTCTCCCACATATTAGTAAAATCTAGGACTCCAGCTCTTGAATTCAGGGGCTAGAGCCTAGGGGAGACAGCAGGGGTGGGGAGGAATTCCAAGAAGGAGGTTGCGGAAGTAAGAGCATGATGCTTGCCCATCTGGTTCCTGAAGCAGGGGACAGGGTCCCATGAGGGATCCACAGAGGCAGGGGTGGGGGCTGGTTAAGGCTTTTGCTTCTGCATAGAAAATGGCCCTTGCCCTCTCAGTTACCGAGAGGAGGGACTACTGCATTCGGAGGCCGGACAGCAGAACTGGTGAGCGTCTTCCTCTTCCTCTTCCTCAGTTTCCTCCTCCTCCTCCTCTTCCCTGGGGCCAGGAAGGGCAGGGTAGAGGCCACAGGCAGGGGTGACAGAGAGAGGCAGAGACATTAGTTTGCAGAGAAGGGGAGATACATGAAAGGGCCAGAACTGGGAGGCTGGGCTAGGATGGGGGTCCAAACCGGGTAGCCAGTGTGACACATTATCCAAGGCCACTTCCAACTCAGTCTTCAAGAAAGGAATAGCCCTCCCCAACCCATCCTTAATCTTGGGGTCTCCTTCCCAGTACAGAAACACAATTTCTGACTCTGACAGTTGCCCAACCTTAAAAATAATAGCAACCTGTTTTATGCTAGAGCTTACTATATATTATCTCATCTAACCCCTGCCATGACTTTGCAAAAGCATCATTTTAGAAATGATGCTTAACCTCAGAGACATTAGATAAATTGGGTATAAAATACAGTTGGAATTTAATCCGGAGTTCTTAGAGCTTCAGTTCTCACACTCCATCCTTCCAGGTTTTGCTTTAGAAATCCACTCCGTCCTTATGGGACAAATATTTGTATTTCATTAAGACTCAAGGTCAGCAAAAACAAGAATATGCTTAGAAATAAAGCATGGGAAGCGCACAGCTTTAGAAGTAAAAAGACCTGGGTTCATAGGTTAGGGATGTAGCTCAATATAGAGTCTAGCATATGCCAGGCCCTAGGTTACACTCCTAGGACCCCCAAAAACAAAAAAAGAAAGGAAAAAGAAAAAAGGGAAAAAGGGAAAAAAAGGAGAGGAGAGGAGAGGAAAGAAAAGAAAAGAGAGGAAGATTTGGGCCTAGATCCAGACTTTACAAGTGTTTCCATGTTATGGGCCTTGGACATTGTATTGCCCCTCTCATCTGTAAAATGGGACTTAGGGTTCTAACCCCCAGGACTGTTGTGAGGTCTAGGACATCAAATCCCTAGCAAACAATCACAATGGAAACATCAATAATGGGGTTTTGTTAATTGTTTCTAAATCTCATTTCTAAGAAGCCAGACTGCATATGACAGCCACTGGAGTGGAGTTACAGTACCATGGAGCATGTGGGCAGACAATAGGGCTGGGAGGGAATCAGCTGACTCACAAGTAAAAAGGTGGGTCTTCTGGAGACAACCAGAGAAATGGCAACATCCCATTCCCAGACTCAGTTAAGAAAACGTAAGAGGTATGGAATTCAGGAAAGCAAAGGATCAGGAAGAGATGAGGAGGAAAGATGACAAGCAGGTAAGGCACTGTGGTCCACCTGGCAGACAAGCACACACACGAACACACATACATATGTGCACGCACCCTTCTCCAACTTGGAGATCCCTCTGACACACTGTTCCACACACTGAATCAGCAAAATCGCCTAAACCAGGTCCCAAAGCCTGGGCCCTTGGCTTTGCACTCCTCATCTCTACAATGTGATAAAATGCCATAGTTCTTAAGATCGTCACGAGAAAAAAAAATGACATTCCAGTCTCACTGTGCATCTCCCTGTTGCCAAGGACAGGCTCGTGCTCTCTCTCCCTTGGACAACCTCCTTCTCCTTACTTTCTAAGCCTCCTTTAAAGTTCACTCGAAGTACCCATCTCTTCTGCTCACATGCTCATCTTGGCTCTTCATTGTCTGCTGCATAAAGACTCCAGGTTGCCATTGAAGGCTCCCTCATCGTATGGTCTCACATGGCCCCACCACCTACCAGCTCGATAGGTTGGGATCCATTTCAAAACCAGCTTGGGACTCATTTTCCTTATCTGCAAAATGGGTATCTATCCTACAGGGTACGGTAGGACTAAATCAATCCGCAGATAGTTTGATACTTAACACATGGCAGCATTATCATGGCTGCCATTGCCAGCGGTATCCACGTTGTGCTACTCACTCATGCTTAACTGTCAACAAATGAGTTCATTATTCCATCCGTATGCCCCACCTTTTCACTCCTCTGTGCCTTTGCTGATTTTATTCACGCTGAATTTCATGCACCTGATCAAATGCTGCTTCCCAAGAGCCATCCTCCCTGGCTCCCAGACATAGGTTATTCTTTGGCTTCTACCTGGCTCCGGCACTTTTTTTTTTTTTTTATTTTTTTGGATTTGGTTTTTTTCGAGACAGGGTTTCTCTGTGTAGCCCTGGCTGTCCTGGAACTCACTCTGTAGACCAGGCTGGCCTCGAACTCAGAAATCCGCCTGCCTCTGCCTCCCAGAGTGCTGGGATTATAGGCGTGCGCCACCACCGCCCGGCTCGGCTCCCGCACTTTTATGTGCTTGGTCAGGGCTCTTCGTTGCTTTCTTTGAACTTCCTGAAGCAGTCCTTTTACCAGTCTCAACGCACCTATATGCCTACTACCACTATTACTTCCCCTCTCGGAGAGAAAGAGGGGTCCCCTATACAATTTAAGGCCTGGGCTCTGGGGCCCATCCCTGCTCTCTCATCCACAACAACCATCTCTTCTTTCTCCCACGTTCTCAACTGTTCCCTCTTTGTTGCCTCTCTTCCTGTCCTCATTTATAGAAGCTCAAGTCTCTCCCATCTGGAAATCAAAACCCTCTACCTGCCTCCACATCTCCCTCTGTCCCTCTTTCTTCTTCACAGCTAAGCTTCTTGAGAAATGTGTCTACACTGGCCATCTCCATCTCAGTACATCCTACGAGTTCTGCAACCCACTGCAATCTGTCTCTTGCAGTCATCACTGCATGGAAAATGTTTTTTAGAAAGGTTGCCTAGGACTTCCTCATGGTTGAAGCAATATATTCACTTCTACCCTGGACTTAACTCCTCCTGGCCACAAGATTTAATATTCTTAACAAGGCTACTTCCTTCCTTGGTGAGCCCCATCACAGTTGGTTGTCCTGCTATTCCTCTGGCTCAGTCCTATACCTCTTCTTGGGCCCACTCTGCATGTTGTTCTCTCTTCCCCAGTTCTTCCTTCATATTCTCTTTCATGTCGCTTCCCTTTAGGGATGTTATTCCATTTCATAACTTCAGGTATGGTTCTATCTAGCACAGATCTTTCTGCTGGGTGTAGGCTAGCCTGTCCAGCCTGTCCAGCCTGTCCAGCCCTCAGATGCCAGAGGGACCTCTCCCACAACCTTATCAGTGCAAGCCTTGACTCTTGCATCTACCACCTTAGTGAAAACTATTGCCTTACATCTAGTCACCTGTGTCCACAGGACACCTTGGAATCACCCCATCAGGCAGGTCCAATCTTCTGACATTTTGACATGATGACACCTTCACAGTTTATACTTCAAAATTGTTTGATCATGTTACAAGGGAAAAAATGCAAAAGGTCTCAACGATGTTTTAGGTAAGTTTAACATTTGTGTTAGACCAAATTTGTACCTAATGTGGCCTACAAATTAGAGATTGGACACACATGTTTGATTCTTCTTGCTTCCTTAGCAAGTCAGAGTGACTGACTGGAAGTTGCTCATTCTACCTCCTAAACAGCTCTAACATTCTGTATATCATCAGCTGCTGGCACCTTATCTTCTTTTCCTTTTGCCCCTCATTTAACTTTTCTCAAATCACATCATCCTTTCCATTGGTTCTTCAAACACACACACACACACACACACACACACACCATCTGGAATATCACCTAAATTTGTATATGGCTTCGCTGCCTAACTTCCGTTAACCCTCTGATCAACAATTTATCATTAAAGAGTTAGCTCCTTAAAAGGCACACTGACATCCTCTACCCCTTCACCACACACATCCTGTTATTTGTTATTTATCTTATCTACAGTAAGAGCCACCAGGGGAGGCATCTGTCCTGCTCAGTGCTCCATTGCTCATGCCTAAAATAGTGTTTTAGTAATTATTCATGCAATAAGTGAATCCATTGCTAAGCCTGAAGACTCTACCTTACTGTGAACTCCATTCTCAATCATGTCTACCTCCTCCTCCATCTGTCTTCACGCTCCAAGTCTCTGACTCTGGTACTTTCTTCTGCCAGTCACACCCCAGTCAATCTACTCTTCTCTATGCTCACTGTTACTTTCTTAGTTTCTCCTCTCTTGGATGACTGCATTAGTCTTTCCCCAAATCTCCCTTTCTTCTAAAATGTTAATTTGATAATGACACTTTCCTATTCAAGAACTGACCAAACCTCCCAGCTGTCTACCCCCTTGAGAAAAATAACAGCCCTATACTCCCCCAGACAACTGCCTCTGCTTCACTAATATTTTTATTTGCTCTTTGTTATCTCCAAACTTGGTGTAGACCTTCAGAGCATCCTCCATCTTTTATCTTTAGCCTCCCTTTTTTGAGACAGGGTTTCTCTGTGTAGCTTTGTAAAATAGGCTGGCCTTGAACTCACAGAAATCTGCCTGCCTCTGCCTCCCTACTGCTGGAATTAAAGTTGTGCACCACCACCACCAGGCTATCTTTAGTTCTTGACTCATTATGGATCTTGAGCAACTAGCTTAGATGTTACTTTCTTTGGAAAACTTTGTCTGACTCACAACTAAGAAGTAATATCCCCCTCTCTTCATCTCGCTGTTCCCTAATCCACAGAAAAATAAGTGTCTCTGGTGTTACTTGGGATCTCCAAGAAAAAGGACTATGGGGGGAGTTAGTAATTAGGTATGAGACCAAGGACTTTGGATGGTAGGTAAGCATCGGTCAATGGAGGTTCTTGTTTCCTATACTTTTATCCTGGACTGATCCTGCTCTCTGTCATCCTGTTAATGTCTACTTGTTTCTGTCCTCCTGCCCCTCACTTTTGCTATCGATAATAGTTTATACCACCGAACAGTTTAATTGAAGCTTATTAACAACTCTCAAAGGAATTGGATTCCAAACTTTGAAGTTAAAATGCCTCTAAATGAATGGTGCCCACCCAAGTTACACAATGTACTATTTGATGCTACATTTTCTATCACAATCCAAAATCAGACCTCACACTGGTCTCTGTGTACACAATCCACTTTTTGTAGACAAGGCTTTCTGTATATCCGACTGAACTTTAACTCTCCATATTGTCAAAGATGGCTTCCCGATCCTCCTGTGTCCACCTCCCAAGTGCTAAGATTACAGGTGTATGCCACCTTGCCATAGTTCATTGATTATATGGACTGATGATAGGACAGTTATAAAACACAAATTTTCATCATCTTGTACTCTCATTTCAGATTCTTTCATGTGATAGTTTGTTACCAAACAATTTTGGCTCTCAACCTTTCTAAGGGGATACGAATCCCTTTATGCATTTAATGAAAGCCACAAACTGTCTTCCTCATAAAATTATGTGCATATAGTTATAGACATGTAGCATTTTGATCCAATTTCAGGAGGTTCGTGGGCCTCATGAAGCCTATCTGGGAGCCATACACTCTACTCTCCTGCTTTATCTAAAAACATCCAGTTCTTTTGCATATGTTATTGCTTCTGCCTAGAATATTCTTCAGTACTTAACCCATCTGGCTAATTCTTATTATTCTTTAAGATCCAGAACGCAGGGTGAATTTATCTGTTCCAGCCCTAGACACAGGGATGGATCCCTTCCTTTGAACTCCTATTGTCTGCCCTCTACATCTTGTTGTCTTTTCTGTCACGGGCCTTCACAATCTTCCCCCAACTAACTGTGGATTCAGGGAGGACAACCACCATTACCTCCCATAGGCAGTACTCTGTAAGTGTCTACTGAAATAAGTACCAATGACCACAACTCTACCCATTATGTTCCAGGTACTCGGTGATATGAATTCTGAATGCACTCATTTGAATGAGATCATCTACTCCTTAGTCGCTAAAACCCATGATGCTATTCATAGTATTCTGTCCTCTTCAACAGAGAAGACAATAGATTAAAAGATGTGTGAAGTTGTTCAAGTGACAGAGTTTGGACAGAGATTGCCATGGGTATCATGGCAAATAGTGGTATACCATACTCTACTGCTTTGGATTGTGGGATTAAAAGAGAGTATCATCAAAAAAGAGGATGGAGAACTAGGACCAGAGCTCTGGACCTGGGTTCCATTTTTCAAGACACCTCTTTTTCTAATTCTCACAGAGGTCCTGCCAAGGCCAGGCACCTGATGCTCTATTTATGTATTCTCCTCTTTGCCAAAATTCTGCCTGCTATGGTCAGGGCCAGCCTTCATTTCAGAACAGTTGTCACACAACTGTGTATAATGTTACACACTTTGTTAGTAGGAAAATAAGATCTGAGTAGTCTTTCCTAGTCTTTAGTTGATAGTCACCCTGCAGTTTCAGATGTACCATCCCCAAACCTAAAACCAGTCCTGAGAGGCAAGTAGGCATTAGCTTCATGACTAGACTGGGGAAAGAAAGGCCCACAAGCTAAATGACTTGTTCCAAGTTACAGAAAGGTAAATGGAAAAGGTTGAACTTAAATAAGCTGACTCAACTACTTTTCCCCAGTGAGGTCCTTATGCTTGGAAGAGTTAAAAAGACAAGGCATCATCATGAAGGAAGAGGATGAAAGAGAATTATTATGTTTTTTTCAACTCATTACAAATGTCACCTATAGGAAGCCTTTCCTAGGAGCCAGATGGAGTTACATGCCTCTATTCTGGCAGCCAGCTCAGCATAATTCAGTCTCATTCCAAAGTACACTGTGCCTCTTTTCTGCCTGCTAGACTAGAACTCCCTGAAAGTGGGACCAGATATACTCCAGTCCAAAAGAGCAGCACATGCTCTTAACCACTGAGTCATCTCTCTAGTCCCAAGAATGTATAGTTTATTTAAAGTCAAGATAAAAGTTGTTTTCATTGCTTTAAGTATATAGATTAAGTAAAGGTAAAGGTTAGTCATAAATCCTGTCTTTATTTAAGGCATACATAATATAACTTTTTAATTAAGAGGTGGTCAAAGGGTTGGAGAAATGGCTCAGTGGTTAAGAGCACTGCCTGCTCTTCCAGAGGACCAGGGTTCTATTCCCAGGGCCACTATCATCTATAACTCTAGTTCCAAGGCATCTGCTGCCCTCTTCTAGACTCAATGGGCACTAAACATGCAAGTGGTACTCAGACACACATGCAAATAAAACATCCATGCACATAAAATCAATTAATTCATTAAAAATTAGAAGATTTGGTCCAAGAATAGCATTTGAGGCAGGAGGGATGACTTATGTATTAAGAGCATGCTGAAGACCAAAGTTGGATCCTTAGTACACATATCAGCAGCTCATAACCTCCTAGATCTCCAGCCCCAGGGGCATTCACCTGCAGGCACCTGATGAAATCTACATAGTGACTTCCAGAACAGCCAGAGCTATGTAGTAAGACCCTGTCTTAAAACAAAACAAAACAAACAACAATAATAACAAAGACACCTGCACTCCTGTGCATATACCCATACACGAAACATACCAAACACACACACACACACACACACACACACACACACACACACACACACACAGAGAGAGAGAGAGAGAGAGACAGAGACAGAGACAGAGAGACAGAGAGACAGACAGAGACAGACAGACAGAGAGAAACAGACAGACACAGTTAAAATTAAAATTAATAGTTTTTTAAAGGGGTGATATTCTGCAACGGTATTTAATAAGGAGGGTCACAATAGAGCTCATATTTGAAATTTGAATTGGATGTTTTAGGAAAGGTTTCTGTCTGGCTATTTAGACTTTCTGTCACTAAATCCTCAGAAAAATCTTGCTCCAAGTCATGGTTTTCAGCTTGGAAGAATGTGCACACTCTTGATTCCCATGCTCATGATCTCCACTATCACAAGCCTGTGATGTCATCACTCAGGATGCTGAAGCAGGAGAATCAAGAGTTTCAGACCAGCTGGTGCTGACAGCCAGACACTAGCCCATAAATCCAAAAAGTAAAAGAGAAATTCTCCTGGAAACTGACAACATGGCCCCATAAAACAAACAAATGAAAACCTTTATTATACTGTCCAATCAAGGTATCTAAGAAGTTCTGTTTTCTCACTATCCTTCTGATCTTTTAAAAATTTGTATACCTAAAAACAGTTTGTTATGGTTTCACCTCAGTTTGTTAACCAGCGATATGGTTAACATACTTATTAGGCAATTATCTATTTTATTGTTGAATCATCAAATCATGCTATTTCAACATTTTATTTTACTTTGAGACAGGATCTCACTCTATAGTACAGGCTATCCTGGAACTCACTATTTAGCACAGGTTGGTCTCAAACATACAGTTTCTTTTGTCTCATCCTCCTGAATAGTAGGATTACAGTTGAAAGCTACCATGTCCAACCTAATTCTCCATTTTCAATGGGTTGGGTATCTTTTTCCTACTGACTTCCAGGAAACTATATAGATTTAGACAGAGATAGCAACATTTTACCTGATATCTATGTAGTAAAGATACTTTCTAGTGCCTTGTTATTTATGTCTTAACTTGTATACATTATCTTTCTCCACACAGAAGTTTTACATGTTAATGCAGAAAAAAATATTATTCTATTTCATGGCTCCTAGTTTGGTTTTTGTTGTTTCATTTTGTTTTGTTTTTTTGAGAAGGGATCTGGGATCTCACTATGTTGCCCCTGATAGCCTTTAACTCCTGACCTCATGAAATCCTTCTGCTTCAGCCTCCTGGGTATCTGGGAATGCTGGCATGCACCATCACAGTTGGCTTGACTAATAGGTTTTATTTCCATTGTTGTTGTTTTGTTTTTTTCAAGACAGGGTCTCACTATGTAGCTTTTGTTGTCATACATACTCACTCTGTAGACTAGGCTGGCTTTGAACTGACAGAGATCCATCTGCCTATGCCTCCTGAGGGCTGGATTAAAGGCGTGCACACCACTGTGGGTCTTAAAGCCTTACATTGCAAAGCTATCTGAATATTATAATTAAAACATTTCAGATTTTTTTTTCTTGTAGCTCTACAACCATGTCTTCATACGTGTCACTGGTTGGCATATCTTCTTTATCAGAAACGAACTTCCCATTTCAACATCTGGGTTTTCATCTAAACTCCACACTCCATTCCATTTATATATTCCTCTATTTCTGGAAGGATATAATATTTGTAATTACTGTAGTCTTAACTTTAGATTTATTTATTTTATTATTTTATGTGTATTGCACATCACATGTATGCCTTGTGCCTGTGGAGGTCAGAGGAGGATGTCAGATCCTCTAGAACTGAAGTTATGGATGATTGTGAGTCACCATATGGGTGCTAGGAACTGAACCCAGGCCCTCTGTGAGAGGAAACAGTGCCCTTAACTGTTGAGCCATCTTTCTAGTCCATTGATGTGCACTTCTATGGTAATGGTTGGGTCCATCTAATAGGTAAATCTCGTACATTATTCCTATTTTTCAAAAATTTCTTAATTATATACTTTTCAAGGGAACTTCAAAGTGAAATTGCTCAATACCATAGGAAATATCGTTGAAATTTTCATGTCAATTGCATTGAACATTTTGATCAAATGGGGGAAAATATCCTTGTTCACCATACTGAAAACCTTGTCATCCTCTAATAGAAGATAATCCTTGATGTAGTCAAGTCTTCAATAAAGATTTACAGCCCTTTACAAAAAATATTTTCTGTTTCATATAAATTTCTAGGGAGTTTGTAAATTGTTTTTACTACTGTAAATAGTATCTTTTAATTTTTTTCAAGACAGGATTTCTCTGTGTAACAGTCCTCGCTGTCCTGGAACTAGCTCTGTAGATCAGGGTGGCCTCAAACTCACATTGATCTGCCTGCCTCTGCTGGGATTAAAGGTGTAAGCTCATCAGTACCCGGAAAAAGTTTCTTTTTCTATTCTGTCATTTTGTTAGATGCTACTGGTATTCAGAGACACTAATGTTTTGGGACATATTTGCCCTGCATGAACCTATCACACTGGAATTTCTTAGTTATTGAAAGAAGCTTTAATTAGACAATCATATCATCTTCAGATAATGCTAATTATGATTCATTCTAATATTTACACTACTTATTTCTTTTTAGATACCATTGTTTATAATACTAATGAAATGTATACATGTATGAAATCATCATATAACAAATTCAAAAGGTTATTTTTAAAATCCCAGTTTAATATTTCAAAAAATTATTAAATAATAGTGATAGCAATCATTCTTACTTTGTTCTTGAATTTAATGGAAATGTATTAAGTGATTTTCATTGTTACTTTTGATTGTCTCTGATTTCTGATAAAAACAAACTTTAGCAATTTAAGGAAATTTTCACTAATTCCTAGCTTAGTGTATTTGCTATCTTTTGCTACAAAACAAGCCATTCCATTGTAGCAAGAGAATATATTGTAAATGTATCATAACATTTTCTAGCATTCATAAAACTATCTTTCCTATAAAAGAAAAACACTGTAATAAGTCACGATAGCAGAGTTCCTAACATTTATCATTATCATTATTATTTTAATATATATGGGTGTTTTGCTTGCTGTATGTCTGTGAATCAAATGCATGTCTGGTGCCTGCAGAGGCCAGAAGAGGGCATCCCCTGGAAGTGGGGTTACAGAAGTTTGTGAGTTACCTTGTAGGTATGGAAAATCTAATCCAGGTCCTCTGGAACCACTGGGTCATCTCTCTAGTCCCCAGGGTTCTTGATGTTGATAATGCCTACACTCCTAGGGAGCCTTTATTTGTTAAGATATTCTGTCTGTCTGTCTGTCTGTCTGTCTGTCTAGATTTGGTTCAAACTTGCTTATATAGCCAAATCTGACCTGGAGTCCTTCATCTTCCAGCTTCTATTCCAAGTGCTGGAATTACAAACCTGTATCACCAAGCCAAGGAAGATATACTTTTAAGACTCTAATAGATTCTATTTAATATTCTATTAAAATATTTGTTATATCACGTAAGGAACACATGCCTGAAATCCCAGACATAGGTCAGTCTAACATGCACAAATCCCTGCATTTAATTCTCAGTCCTGATAGATAACAGATAAACAAATGAATAGTTCCTCACCGATATATAATTTTTTGTTTTGTTTTGTTTTTGAGAGCAGGGGGATTAAAAACCCAGAGCTTTGTGTTCTTCCATTTTACTGTATCTCCAGCCCTGTTCTGCTTTGTTTTTCAGAAAGGGTCTCTCTCCATTCCCCAGGCTGACCTCCAACACCTACCCTAAACGTAGCTTTCTTGTCTCAGTCTCTTGACTGGGGACTGCAGGCGTGTCACCAAACAGCCAGTTACCTAGCTAGCCTTACAGCATGAGCTTGGAGGATGCTTGTCTTTTCCTATTACCCAACCTTGCAAGAATTACTAGAACTTTCAGGACCTCCAGAAAAACAACTGGCCATGGTATTATTTCTCAAGAGAAAAGATGACCAGTTTTTTTTTTCAATGTATTTACTTTTCCATCCTAATCAGGTTTTTTTGTCCTTTTGTAGGTAATTGCAGTAATTTACGTGTTCCTGGAAAATCACCAAATTAAATTGCATTTTTGTGTTTCTTGGTATAAACATACACACACACATACACACACACAGAAAGAGAGAGAGAGAAAGAGAGAGAACATTTCTTATAACTTTTACAAATTCTCTTCTAAATCTATGGTAAATCCTCTTTTAAAAAATTTTATTTCACTTACAATTTTTTGCCTTTTTCACAGTCATATCTGCCAGAGGATCAAAACTTTTGTTTTTTGTTTCACTGATTTCTGACTTCATCTACAATAATTAGTGTATTCTGTTTTCCTTTTGTTGTTCTTTTTCTAGCTTCTTAAGGGGAATAATTAGTCCTGTTTCATTCTCTAATAACAGCACCGGAAGAGCTGGGACTACAGTATTATAGTATTATTAGAGAGTATTTGCTTAGCACTTGTGAGGCCCTAAGACCCATTGCCAGCCCACACCAAATAAAGTCCTGGAGACTACAAATTTTCTTCTAGGGTCTCTATGGACATGCCTCATGGGCTGTGAGGTGTAATGGTGTCATAAATTAATTTATTCTAAATAGTCTATCCATTCTTACTTCCTTTTAAATGCAAGATGTTTTGTTTTGTTTGTTTATTGAGGTGGGATCTCACTGTGTAGTCCCAGCTAGCTTTGAACTCACTGTGCAGACCAGACTGGCTTTGAACTCACAGAGATCTGCCTGCTTCTGCCTCCTGAGTACGGGGACCAAGGTGGAAGACACCACACTGCTGGACCTCCCTTTTTTGATGTGGCTGTTAAAACTTCCTCTTGTTGAATTCTAATCAGAAATATAAAAATAAGATGTTTGATTAACTTGAAAATAATGTAGGCAGATTCTTCTCTCTGCCTAAAAATCCTTCCACAGTCTACCCAAATGGCAGTCTCCTATTCATCCTTCAGAACAGCCTTCAGATGCCACATATTCCAAGAGCAGCCCCTCCTAGCTGTGGAGACAGGCCTTTAAGGATGGATTTCTTTACAAAAGAATAAAATACAAATAGATTCTGAAGGTCCTCTTTAGTCTCCTAAAACACATTCAAAAAACCACTCCGCAGTCACACGGGGGACTAGGGGACATGGGGCAGGGGTTGGGGGTGTCTGGCAATGATGGTCATATTGGTTTGGAAAGGGAAAGGACTGGGGAGGAGAGGTCTAGCTCTTACCTGCTCTCTGCCAGCCTGCCTGAGGGGATAAGCTTCGTGGAGTCAAGGACCTGAGTAGGACAGCAATACTGGTGTAGACTATGAGACGCTGTGGACCTGAGAGACAGCAAGAGACAGGGAAAGAGAGACAGAGAAAGAGACAGGGACGGTGGGGAGAGGCAGGGTGGGTGGTGGGGACAAGGGGGTAAGATTGGGGTGGGGTGGGGAAAGGGAGGGTTCACAGGAGAGGAAGAGGAGAGGAAAGGGAGGATGGGTAGGAGGAAGGAAAGGAAGGAAGATATGATGGGAGAGGGAAAGACAGGAAAGGAGAGGGAAGAGTAGAGGGAGGAAGGGAAGAGGAAAGAAGAGGAAAGGAAGGGAAGGAGAAAAGGAGTGAAGGAGGCATGGTAGGAGAGAGAAGGAAGGGAAAGGAGGGAGGAAGAGGGGAAGGAGAAAGGGAAGGAAGGAAGGAAGGAAGGAAGGAAGGAAGGAAGGAAGGAAGGAAGGAAGGAAGAAAAAAGAAAAAACCACAAAGTCAAGAAAGAGAGGACAGCACTCAACCACAAACAGAACACAATGACAACAGGGGGCAGTAGAGACGAGAGCCAGGCTTGGCCTCCTGTGTTCCAGGTGACTCCGTGGGGACCTGGGTCACTGAGAGACGCTGGGACACCACAGCAGGACGGGGAGGGGGGGGGGAAGGAGCCCTCCTCACACCAGACACCACAGGGGAAGGTAGGAAGGAAGCAGGAGGGGGATGAAAGAGAAGGAAAAGCCGTGTGGGTGGATGCAAGGGCTCCCCTTAGAGAAAACCCCTCATACGAAGGGAGGGGAGGAGGGAAAATGGGTCTGGGGCAGATAGGGTGGAGCACTGAAGGAGCAGAGGAAAAGACAGAGAGAAACCGAAAGAGACAGAAAAGGAGAAAGAGGAAGAGGGAGAGAGAGAGAAAGGGCCAGACAAAAGACACAGAGAGAAGACAGGGAGAGCCAGAGGATATCACAGCGGGGGTGGAGGGGTGGGGGTGGGGGAGGGCGGGGCAGAGAAGACTGACAGGATCTCAGTGGTCTTGGTGACAGGATAGGACTCAGAGCTAGAGGTGGAAGGGCAGGAAAGGTAGAGGACAGGGCGGTTCCAAGGAGGAATCTTTTGCTTCCAAGGCCATTACTGTCCCCCACACGTCCCAAGGCTGGGCCCACACTCCACCCCTCTGCTGTACCCCACCCCCGCCCCTAGAGCACAGTCTAAAGGCCCCTCTGGCACCTGCTTGATGTGATTAAAGTCCAGAAAATGGAAAGAGGGAAGAGGAGGGACAGTAAGTAGGGGGCTAAAGGCCTTCTCCCTACCCATCCAACGCAGGTGGCCACAGCCAGGAGGAGCTGAAAGTGCAACTTGCACCTCCAGGTCAGACCCAGTCTCCATAAGCCCCTAAAGAGATGGTCAGTCTTGGCCATTCAAGAGTCCAAGCAAAAGTCAGAAATGGGGCTGTAGTTCAGGCCAGCTGCCCACTCTCCAAAGCATTACAAGTCAGAAGATACCCACATTTTTACAGAGAAACTTTGAACATGAGAATTCATATCTGAAACTCCAAATAGCTATGGTTATTAGAGTGGCTGTTTCTCAGGGACCCCTTATGTGCCAGTCACTACTGCTCCCAGATTCCGTGTCTCACTGCATCTCAGCCTCAGGCACCCTCCGGCTTCTGGAATGCTGGTATCAGAATGTCAGTGGCTAAAGCATATGCAGGCTGCCGCTGTGCAGCCAGGGCAGTCACGAAGGTCACCACTCCTAGGCCACGGACTGTGCTGCTTCGGGCTCCTGGGTCCTTACTGAGCTGGCTTTCAGATGCCCAGCAATTCACCCACTCAGGTCGGCTCCCTCTTCTAAACCAAAGGCCTTCAAGAGGACAAAAAGGGAGCCAGAAACCAGGAAGCTAGAAGGCAGCTGAATCAGCAAGCCCCGGCAGCGGGTCTAGGTCTGAGCAGGAAGAGGGGATCAAGCGAAGTGGCCCAGGTTCCTACCTGTTGCTCCTCCAGGGGGGTTCCATGAGTCTGGACCTGTCCCAGGGGCAGTCCCCTCCCTACCCCCTGCCAGTGCTACCCGGTCACTACTCCCACCCCTTCTTTTTCAGCCCTTCCCTAGAAGGAGGAGCCAAGGAGGAGGGGCCAGGCCCGCTGGGCTGCAGGCCAGGCTGCAATTGGAAACTTTGCTCCTTCCTTGCTCTCCAAGGGCCAGGAATTCCTAACAAGAGGAAACAGTTTGGAGAGCTCTCTTATTCCTCACAGCCAAACCTGGGGCTGTCCACCGCACCCCCCCCCAACCATGTGCATCTCCCCTGGGAATCTCCACAAACAACTGTCTTGTCCTGAAAAGTTCGTCCCCTGTATAGACAATTGAGATACAAAAGCTTAGTAGTAGCACTGGCAGAACCCCAAGATTGGGGACTTAATCTGGCTATTCCAAAATGTGAAATCTGCCCCATCCTTATTACTATTTTGTACATACAGAAATCTTTTAGCAAAAGCTTTCCACAAGCATCCTCATTTCAGCACATTTATAGACATATATAGACTGTCCTAGAACAGTCCACATGAAGTAAAATCCAAATCAGTTTCTGATATGAGGGCATGGCCAGGAACACTATTCTTTATGACTATAATAAGCTCTCGTTCGCTTCTCTGTTATTTTCTACAGTAGCAAAACCAAAACAACTGAAAAGCACATGCCATTTACAATCAAGAGGTTGTTTGCCCAGGAAGACTGTCCATCCTGGTTCTCCAGTTGCAACAGCTGAAGTCTGGACAGGAGCAAAAGAATCTGAGCAATGTTAGTGTATCAGGGCACCCTGTCCACCCACATGGCAATCTAGCTCTACTGTCTATATGGGTGGCATCAGAGAAAACAGAACTTTGAGGGTCCGAAGGATGGGAACATTCCTAAAAAGGGAGTATGGGTCTAGCTCTGAGCATTCCAGCCTTTCATGGCCCCCTAGCCCAGGCTCCTGGCTGTTCTGAGCAGAAGGCTCCTGGGAAGGGCCAGGGTGGTCAGTGATCCAGAAGAAATAGGAGATGACAGGCCACAGGCCAGCCTTCCTGTCGTCCTACCAGGACAACTGGCTCATCTGAAGAAAGCCAAGGCAGCTAAGAAGAGAGAGGTCCTCCAAACCACTATAGGCCTGGCATCTGCGGTCCCCTCTATTCTATAGATCACTCAGTTTGGTTACCTAGAGAAGAGAAATCGACAATCCCCTACTCCAGAGGTTTGGTTGGGTTTGTTTGAAAAGAGTCTTGCTCTGTAGCCCAGGCTTGCCTCCAATTCATAATTCTCCTGCTTCAGCCTCTCGAGCCCTGAGATTGCAGATTCCCTTCCATGCTGTTACCTCAACCTCAACTCTCCCAGCCCCCACAGCTGCTTCACCTCTGGCCCAGACCTTCCTCTTAGCCTGGCAACAGGTGAGGGCAAAAATTGTACTCTCGACTGTAAGGTTGCTGATACACAATGTTAAGCAAGCCTCTTTTATTCTCTGAGGAGTCCAAAACTTCCTCACTGTGGGGCCTACTAGGTTCAGTGTAATCATTACTCTGGGTTTCTCCCCCCGAGACTCAGTTTGGTTACCTAAAGAAGATCATTCCCTACTCCAGAGGTTCGGTTGCATTTATTTGAAAGAGTCTTGCTCTGTAGCCCAGGCTTGCCTCCAATTCATAATTCTGCTTCAAGCCCTGAGACACCATTCTCTGTTACCTCACAGTGCTGCTTTTTTTTCATTTGTCGTTTTTTTATTGAGACAGGGGTTGGGGGTGGGGGGTCTTGCTACACAGCTGGGCTGGCCTGCTACTTGTTATGTAACCCAGACTGACCTCAGACTCACAGCAATCCTCCTGTTTCAGTTTGTTGAGTACTGGAATTATAGGCATGTGCTACAACACCTGGTTTACCTCATAGGTTCTTCTCAAGATTCCATAGGCTCCAGTATGCCCATGATAATGGAAGAGTCACTTGAGCAAGAGAGTCTGACCCTTCTCCCAGTGGACAGATGGGGTACTTTTGAGAAGCCCATTTGCTTCTGGGAAGAATTCTAGGAAAATACCTGTTAATGAACGGCCTTTGTGTGATTCAGGCATATCTAAGCATGTTACATAAACTTATATAATGACTCACAAGGAGCTGAATGAATTCAGAGTGAGGAGCTTTATCCAGCCACAGGATACTAGTCCTTCATCTGGCAGAGACTGTGGACTAGGCACAGTGCTGGGTTCTAAAGGTAGATAATGTCCTGTCTTCAGGAAGCTTATGTCTGAGTGGAGACAGACATTATGTTCACATGGAGACAGGAAGGAGAACGAATTCTATGTAGAAGAAAAGACCTGAGCTGCCGCTTCCAGGAACTTCAAAGAGGCCAACATGGCTGAGGTCAAACTACAGAGATACACATGAGGCTGGAGGTACAGGAGAGCTTCAATATCGCAAATCCTTGGAGGTCATGATAGACTTTCCTTACTTCTACTAGGGTTAGTTTGGAAGTCTGCGGTTCATTGGGAGGCCTGGGAGGGGGGACCTGTAAAGCCCTGGAGTTGTATGGAAAGTATTCTCAGAGAAATATATTCTCTAGATTTCATCAGATACCAAGATGGCTGTGTGATTCCAAAGGGTAAAGAAGCTTTGAATTTGATTCCATGCTTTAAATACCCAGTAAATAAGCTAGTAGCAGGTATCATAGGTCTTTAGGTGACCTTGCTCCCATCTTCCACCTTCAAGTAATCTTGGTCTCCTTCCATTTTTTTTTTTTTTTTGAGATAGGGTTTTGCCTTGGAGCCCAGGCTGGCCTTACACTTGAGCTCCTCCTGCCTGCATCTTCTCAGCATTATGGTTAGAGAAATGTACCACATTTCCCCTCAACCTGCACCTCACCCAGACAGACAGGCATACTCAGCTGCTCCACGCCTCGCCTCAACTTGTTCTCTCCACCTTGCTCGTCTCTCAGCTACCTTCTCTCAACACTGTTCACGGTTTCATCTACTTAATTTGGAAATCTGTAGGAACAGATGTCTCACTGATCCCAATGTCCCCAGCACCTAGCACAGGCCCAGCTGGTTATATATGTTGGTGGGAGACGACCTGTACAGCACAGCTGTAAGGTAGGCCAGTGGACACTAGAGGGCACTGAAGCCACTACAATACAGTGAGGATAATATACAGATCCAGGAGGTGGCCTGGCCCAATACACATTTCCAGGATCCCAGGAAGCATGGAAACACCTCTATTGAATCCTGTAGCCCCCTAGCAGAGGGTACAACTGATGAGGGTCCCAGTTCTAGCCCCCTAAAGTACACTCTTCTAATTTCCAGATCCTTTCTCTGAACAATCCACTCCTACTGCAGACGAAGCTTTAGTTCCTCACAAATCCAGGTGCTAACCATGCCTCCCACACTTCCAGCATATAATACTGTCCATTTCATTTCATCTCACACCACTTCACCCTCCTTTAGATCACTTCTATTCATCCTGCAAGTCTCAGTTTGGACCATCAGCTTGGGAGTCATCCCTGGCACTAAGACTGAGTTCGGCATACTTCCTTGATGCTTCCACACCACGTCACACTTCTCTTATAATTATGGATCATTTTCTGTTTCCTAACCAGACAGTGGAGTCCAGCGCAGGGCCCATCACTTTACCGTGCACCATCTTATTTACCACACTGAATCAGCTGGTATTGGAAGCTACTTGATAAATCATCATCCTTGAATGAAGGACAAAATGCATGAACTGGCGCGTCACTTCCCCTCCTCTAGATATGGTTCCCTGCCCTTAAATCACCCCTACTTGGCAGAATGATCATGAAGACCAAAGATAATGTGTGTCGAGTTGAATCTAATACTACCTGAAATTCAATAGATATTTTTGGAACCAAAGCAATAATTAATACTTGGAACAATAAAAACAAAGTAAGAAGAGGAGCTGAACCACTTCTCAGCCTTTTGGCTAAGATCAAGTGAAGAAGAAGAGCTGAGAGAGACTCTGCCCAAGCCGTGGATAATCTCTGTCACTTAGACTTAACGGGAATAACACAGTGGTCATATTTATTTAAAATAATATCAGCATCTCTTGCTGGACCAGAACTAGAAGGCCCCAGGTGAGGGGGTAAGAAGACTCTAGTTTCAGCCAGAGGACGCTAGGTCAGGGCCAAGTTCAGAGCTATGGGCATTGCCCTCACATCTGGAGACCAGTCATTACTGGCACAGCTGGTTCAAAACTCTTTACTAATAGGTTAAAACTTGTCTAAGGGGTCATTAATTCCCTCTGTAATTAATGTAAAAAACTGTAGGGTTTGTATTAATGGAAAAGTACACTCAAGCATCACACTGGTAATATTGATTATGTGTGTCTGTAATTATATACTACAAATAACTATAAATTTATTCACTGAACTGACAAAACAGAAAAATCTCTAAAGTGACCATGAATTTGGTAGCAACTGTACCATCAGGAGCATTATGCCAGTTGTTCTGAGGGTATGAAGACTGATACAACCTGGTAGCCATGGTCATTTACACTGTGCACTTGATAGGTATTTTTGGGCTGGGCATGGTGGCACATCCTCTTAATTCCAGTGCTCAGGAATGCTCTCAGTGGGAGTTCAAGGCCAGTTGTGTCTACACAGAGAGCTCCAGGTTAGCCAAGGATACGTAGGACTCTGTCCCCCCTCCAAAAAAAGCTTAAAAGGTATTTTTGACTTAAAATAAATAAGCAGGATATCTTGGGAATAGAGCATATGTCTAGCATGCATGAGGTCCTGGGTTCACTACAAATATCATAAGAAAAAGTGAAGAATTAGCCGGGCATGGTGGCACATGCCTATAATCCCAGCACTCTGGGAGGCAGAGGCAGGCAGATTTCTGAGTTTGAGGCCAGCCTGGTCTACAGAGTGAGTTCCAGGACAGCCAGAGCTACACAGAGAAACCCTGTCTCGAAACCCCCCTCCCAAAAAAAAAAGAGTGAAGAATTAGTTTTACATATAATAGCATTTTGATATAAAAACATGGAACTTGAAAAACAGAGACCAAAGGTCACCTGGGATTAAAGAGAGACCAAAAAGTCAGTGGATGGGCAATCTTAACATCTGACCTCAAATTTTTGTGCATTTGTTTTCTGAGACAGAGTTTCTTTGTGTAGCCCTGGCTGTCCCGGATCTCACCCTGAGGAACTGGCCGGCCTCAAACTCCTGCCTCTGCCACCCAAGTGCTGGGCTTAAAGGCACGTGCCACAACACCCAACTCCTAAACTCACTTTTGTGCACATAAAAACCCTGCTCAGTGCAAAAGAAACACCAGGTTCTAAGTACTTTACTTCTCTACCCTCATCCATTTTCAAGAGAATAGAAATTCTCCTTGCTCTCTTGTATTACCAGAGGCTGCACAGGATCTTTGCAGTTAAATGACAGGGACCTTAAGTAGCATAGCTTCTAGGTTATGACCATGCTAGGGTGCCACAGCAGCAGAAAAAGCCACAGAGAAGAATTTGCAGAGAGAAGGGGGAGGGGTCAAGCAAGCTATAAGGGATAAAGCCAAGACATAAGCTCAAGAGATCCACAGAGTCAAAGAGCAATCCATCTTGTTCCTTGACTTCTGGTCTTGATTTTGGTGGTGAAAAAGCATGGCTATCATTCATTTATTGTTCTTAATTTTGTGAGGTGCTGCCTCAGTATAGCCCTCCCCTCTCTGTTCTTGAGGAGGCTTGGTTAAGGTTCTGTTCCCTGCAATGTGACGTAGCCAAACTAAGACAAGTGAAATTTGGGAATACAAGTGCAGGGCTGCTATAAGGAAAAACGTCAGGAGAAATGACTGCAATTATTATGGCATTTGTCTTTGTTAGCCCAAAAGCTCCCTCCCTCATTTCCTGACATTTGCTATCACAGCCACACATTACAGCCAGGCGTTCACACAGAGAGACACTCGGTGACACACAGAGACAAATGCAGCAACCACCAGATTTGCTGATGTGCAGACACCCTGACATGCATGGCCTTGAGGCAGCATGCAAAGTTGCCCCTGCACTTTTCTCAGCAACAATGACGCAGAGCCTCCCTGACATGCAGTAATACACACCCACACACATGAACACTGTGGTGCTGCCTGTAAGGCTCAGGGCAAGAGTCGAAGCTTAACTGGGCTCTGCATAGCCTCCCTCCCCAGCTGCCAAGTGACTCATCCCTAGGGCTGCTAATTAAAGCCAGGACAGAGGGGACAGAGGCAAGGGGAGGGAAAGAAAGGGGAGGCAAGTTTATTTTGGTGCCAACCAGGCACTCAGCCAGCTTAGGGGTCACCCACTTCCGGGGGCTGGGCCAAGCGGAGGCAGGAGAGCCCAGAGAGGAAGGGGAGAAGAGGAACCATTTGCCCTAACTCATCTCTCTGAAGCTTTCAGAAAAAGTTCCTCCTTTGGGAAAATTACCCAGCTCCTCTTGGTCCTTCCTTCTGTCTTGTTATCAGAAACCAGACCAATCCCTCCACACTTTCGTTCTTACACACTGGCCATCTACCTTGTCACATTCTAAAACTAATTCATCTTTGTCTGTAGCAACCCTAGACTAAGAGCTCCCTATGGGCAGGGGTCCTCCAATTACCTCTTTCTTTGTCACCTCTTCTCAAAAACAGATTGTCCAACCCAGGTCTGCTACTTAGGAAATGAATGTTTTCCACGCTTCAGGAAAGCAATCAGGCTCAATTCACAATGCTGTGGTAATTACAAATCTGATGATCTACATTTCTACCTAAATTTTTACTGCAGAGCAAATTAACTTAGCTTTTAGGAGTATTGTGAAGACAAACTGAGAGACTACATATAAAGCCATCGTTTGGTAGGGCTGCTGCTGCTCAAGATGAAAAATCGCACCTGCACCCCAGGCTAGAGGCAGAAGGAACGATACAGAGACAAGTTCTAAACCTGGACCCACCACAGGGTACCAGAAGGGCCTCAGACAAATCCCAGGAGCTTACCCAACACAGTCTTATGTAAAGTGGGGAATCACAATATGTCACCATAAACGTACCTGCCAAATATCATGTGGAGAGCTCAGCTCTTAGAAATAGCTCAATAAATTGCAACAGTGATCACAAATGAGGGGGTGGGGTGGTGGTGGTGGTCAGACCTTTGACATCTGGGAAGCCTAGGATGGAGGAAGCAGTCTGGGTGGATGGGGGCCGGGTTTCCCACACTGGTTTCCCACACTGGACAGGATGAGAACTGCTTCCCCCTCCCAGACAGAGAGCTTGCTACAGGCAGTAATGTAAAGAGGCTGGAGGCACAGGAAACTGGAACAGAGAGTTGGGCAGGGTGGCTCGCCAGGCAGAGCTGAACAGGAAACAGAGACAGCCTGGACAGAGCTGGGGCGGCTCTGGGGACTGGTTACAGTATCTCAGACATGTGAATGGGGGAATCAAGGAAGGATTGTAAGGTCATACTCATCATAGGAGGTCAAAACAAGGAAGAATCTTCAAAATACCTAAACCAAATTTTCAGCGGGACAGATAGGGACACTGAGGCCCAGAGTGGGAGGCCCTCCCCTGGGAACAAAGCCAGCCATTGCTTCTCCTCCCACTTTTCCAGACACCAGTGGCTTCTGTTGCCATGGGGATGTCCCTAGCTCAGAAGGTGTCAGTGGCTCCCCTACCCCCTCCCTCCTTCCCTAGCAACAGGCCACCTCCTCTTGCTCTTATCATTGCATGCCTAGCAACCTCAGCCTGGTCCCCAGGGCCATGGAGTTCCAGCCTGACCTCTTACAGCCATGATTGCCTCTGGGACATCTGGATCAGTCTAGCCCCTCCTGCCTGTCTGCTTCTAAGTTCTACACTCATCCATATTTTGCAGCATAACTCTATATTGTACAGCTATGAGTTAATCTAAGGGACGCTGTAACACAGTTAGTTGCGCTGCTATTTGATGTTGAGCATAGGGTTACTTCAACTTCCCCTGAGTCAGTGAAGTCAGAACCATTTTATAAAAGAGAAACAAAGAAGCAGAGTATTTAAGTGATGGCAAAAGTCCGATAGCTAGGAAACAGGCTATGCTGATAGCTTCATGATATTTAACTATGGCCAATCTTAATCTGGACTTTGGCTTAAGGTGCCTTTAGGTCTGACAGATTCTGTTGGATAAACAGGGAACCCAGGCATCCATCTTGGCTGCCTGCCCCATTGTCAGTTGTTCAGTTTTAATTACACTCTTGTACTGAATACTGAGGGGTCTTAAAGCCTGGACCCCTGCATGGGCAGTTTGCGGTCTACCTGCCATGTTCACTCTTGCTATTCAGTATTTATACTACCTAAGGCCTACTTGTCTTCTTCCTGCATTTTCCCCCGAGACCCAATTCTTCTCCGTTCACACATGTGCCCATATATGTGCACACTCATGAATGCAGATGCTTACTGGATAAAGACACTTGGGGTTTACAAGAGACAAACCAGTTTGTCCAGTCAAATAACTGGAAAGTAGCCTAGCCCCAAATGTAGCCCTTAGCCTGGATCCAAAGTTTCTCCCTTGTTTTCTGTGCCACAGAGCCTACTTTCCTTAGCTTCTCAGTACTTAGGTATATACCACCTGCAAGTCAGAGGCTTCCCACACCCCAAAATAGCTATAAATGATGCCACCACAAAATTATGAACTTATTTAAAACATTATGAGATTGGTTGTGTATGCATGCATGCATATGTGAATGTGTGCATGTGTGTGTATGTGTGCATGTGTATGTGTGGGTAAAAGATGGTGTATGTACATGTGTATGTATGTTTATGTGTGTGTATATGCATGTATGTGTGTGTATATGTGTAGACCAGAGCCTGAAAATAGGTGTCTTCTTCAATTGCTCTTCTCTATTTTAAGATGGGGCTTCTTACTGATTTGTCAGGATGGCTGGCCAGTGAGCTCCAGGAATCTGTCTTCCTAGCACTGTGATCACCAGATCACACAATCGTGCTTAGCTTTTTATATGGTTTCTGGGCATCAACCAGAGATTCTCATGCTTACTTACTGTGCACTTTACCAAATGAGCCTTCTCCCCAGCTGAGATTTTTTTTTGCATTGTTTTGTAAACAGTTTACATGGTTCCCCTGTGTGAACTTTGTACATGGCAACATCATATCATAAAGTCAAAAGGCTGGACATGCCTGTGACACATCATTGATCCAATCATGGTCCTTACCTTTAGAAGTACTTTCCTGCTTATGTCTGTTTTAGCTAAACTGACTAGTCCCTGGCTTTAAACACATCCCTTGCTTTCCTAGTCATTCTGATTCTACATCCATGGACTCTACTTATGTAGAGTCAGTCCTGGGTAGCCCTACCTGCTTAGATACCGTCTACCCCAAGAAGCACTCCCTAATTGTAGTGAACCTGAGCACATATGCATGGGGCCTGAAAGTATCCTCAGAGAGTCCCATCCAACTGTGCTTCCAAATTAAAGGGTCTGCCCACTAGTCTGTAAGACCTTGCTTTATATGTGCTACTGTATAGGCCCTTCCGTAGCCTGAGTTTGGTCTGCCTGCTGGGTCCTCAAAGCTGTTAGAGTGTCCTTGAATATGAGCCTAGTATTCACACCAGGAGTAAAATCAACACTAGCTTCAGAACCAGAGAGTTCAGTCCCTTACCCCATTGATTTTCTTTCCCTGGGTAAGGACTGACCTTCTTGGGATCTCCTTTTCCTCCTTTGCTTTTGTTTTGTTTTTGAGACAAGAGTTTCACTATTTAGCCCCAGCAGTCCCGGAACTTGCTCTGTAGACCAGGCCAGCCTCAAATTCACAGATATCCACTTGCCTCTGCCTTCCAAGTTCTGGGATTAAAGGCAGTTGCCTCCAATACCAGGTTCCTTTTCTTCAACTGCAGATCAGACATCATAATCCAGGCCTAATGCAGCTGCTGTGAGCATTAACTAAGATCATATTTACAGTTCTTAGTATATAAAGAATCAATGATAATTATTATGATTACTAATATTTGGATGATAGTGAGGAGGCTCATCATCTGCAAAGCTGTTAAGAAGTCCTACAGTGACAGTAAAGGCAGGAATCTAGGCTTGGTGCCAGGCTGACTGGAGTTTAAATCCTGGCTTGTTTCCTCAACTGTAAAACATAGATGATAAGGCCAGCACAAGTTCCATCCGCAGTGTCACTGGGTGGATCAAATAAAGCAAATCCTCCATAAGTTCTGTTAAGTTAGAAAGGCTCAACGTATGTCATTACATGACTCATGATTATGGTCATTTTTAAATACATGAACTAAAAGGTTCCAGGAGCTCCCCAGCTGGGAGGAGTTGACAACTAGAGATGAGTTAGCTCAGTTGGTTCCTCAACATGTTAGCAGTTACATTAACAGAGATGCTTATGGGAGGCCTAGGCTTGAGGTCATCCCAGGTTGCCTTTCTCCAAACCCACAGTAAGGACATTGTGTCCTTTCTTAGACAAGTGCCATCGTAAGTGCTAGAACAAGCTGTGCCTGTCCATGTTCCTTGGCTGCACGCAAGGATTAATTAACATGCGATCAGAGACCTTTTGCCCAGACACCAGGGCTGACTATATCCACCACATTCTCACTGATTTAACGCTGGTCTCAGCATGTGTCCACCCTCCATATTGGACCTGAGTACCAATTTGCCCACCCCAGACTTCCTGCAAGGGGGATGCTAGGACAAATTCTGTCTGCACATAGACAATTTCTGACCCTGGTCCATGTCCAGTAATGTACATGGCACGATAGGAACTGAGCTGTTGCATATGGTTGGGCAAGCTGAGTCCCACCCAAGGCTTTCCAGCTGACAGGTAGTGAATAGGGGCTAACACCCCATTTGTGCTTTGTTCACTAACCTGGAAAGCCTGGTGAGCAAGGCTCACAAGAAAGGGAACATTTTTCCAATTGATCCATTCGGAAGGAAGAATAGTTCCTTAAGTGATCTGTTTTCTACCCATCACAAAGATGTCATATTTACTAGTGCAAGCCTAGAGAGCACAGACTGTCCCCAGTGTGTGTCTCCACTGCCTGGGCCCATCTTATCTCAAAAGCCATAGTTCCCAAGCCAGATGCTAAGACTAGACCACACCCCAAATCGCCTCACCATCCCAGCATTATCCCTATTTCTGACACTTGTGCCTTCCTGAGGTTTCTGACAGATGAGGGCCAGAGGCATACACAAAGGCCCTGGTCTTACTCTGGCTTTAGTTCTGTTTCCTTAAGTCCCAACAGATAACCTTTAAACCTTACTAAAGCTTAGCATACAAAACTGCTTCCCTGTCACCATTATCTTCCTTCCTTCCTTCCTTCCTTCCTTCCTTCCTTCCTTCCTTCCTTCCTTCCTTCCTTCCTTCCTTCCTTCCTTCTGGGTTTTTCCAGACAGGGTTTCTCTGTGTAGCCCCGGCTTTCCTGGAACTCACTCTCTAGACCAGGCTGGCCTCGAACTCACAGATCCAACTGCCTCTGCCTCCCAGAGTGCTGGAACTAAAGGAGTGTGCCACCACCACCCAACATACCATACATGTTTCTAATATCTAGAATGTATCACATCTAAAGTCGGTGTAAATCCCATTACTTGAGACAAAGGGAAAATAAGACCGGGCAAGCCTAGCAGCCATTGTTCCCTTCCCTCCTGGAAGAAGAAAATAGGAAACTTCTTGGGTCTGGAGTTGATGTCTTACGAGCCCCTGAGGAGTGCAGCAAAGCTCTCAAGTCCCCTCGGAATGCAAGGACTGAATGACAGTCTTTAACAGCATCATCTTTCTCTCAGCCTGCCACATTCTCCCTGTCCTCCCTTCCATTCCACACCCAGTTCTAATACCAATGGGGGAATGAACCCTGCCATTGACCTGTACCCACGGATCCCAGAGTAATAACCAGAAAACACCTCCTCCCCAGGCCCGTCCCCATCCCCCAAGTACTACTAAAGAAACGAGGTACTGACCTGACTGTTCTGGAATTCTCACCATCAGACCTGAAAGAGAAACGGGGAGAAAAAAAAACCAACAGTCAATATAAGCTCACCACTCTTTCCCCTTACCTCACATTGAGGTCCAATGTATGTTATAAACACACACACACACACACACACACACACACACACACACACACACACACGTGTTTCATTCATGCATGGAAAACAGCAAGAGCAAAGACCATGATGATGAGTGCTTAGTCAGTCAGAGCAGCAGGGAGAAGGACTGGTAGGCTAGGTAAGCAAGCAAAGGGCTGTTGAGGGTGTGTGGAGTCAGAACCAGTTGGGATCACATTGAGTGTGGCTTTCTGTGGAGTGTGGCTAGAGAAGCAGCCAGAGACATCCAGGTTTAGATATTGTCTCTACTACTAACCATCCCTGTGACTTAGGCAAGCTACTTTCATGTCTCTGAATCTGAGCCTCAGTTTCCCCCATTTGTAAAACAAGGTTGATCCTCACAGAGTTGTTGGGATGATTAAGCTCTTTGGAACCAAGCAGACAAATGCCAGACATTATTAACAAGATAGAGGAAGCTTTGCCTAGTCCGACCTGCTTATTTTCCAGATGAACAGACTCAAGCTGAGAGGATAAATGAGTCAGCTGCTAGGATCCTTTCTACTGTACTGACTGCCTTCCTCCTTATGCATGGCCCCAGATGCAAAAGAAAGGTGAAAGAGAATGGAGTGAGGGCCAGCTCTGAGGAAAGCCAGGAAATGAGCAAAACTAGGCCCACTCACCTCCTCTCTCATTCCTGTACAATCGATTAGTCACATGGATCGTATTTGTGTGAGTGTATGTATATATGTATGTATGTGCATGTACTTGTGTTACAGAGGCTAGGACAGAGAAGCTACTGTATTGGGAGCAGAAGAGGAGAGAAAGGAAAACTGGGGACCTTGGAAGTGTGAGAGTATGGAACATAGTACTCTTCCCCCTTCACCCCACACCTCAGGTCCTCTCCCAGGCTGAGCTGCAAAAGGCATAGAGATGAGGCTCTGTCTTCAGCTGACAGAGCCAAGATTATTCTTAGGTTTCTTGTGGATATTATCCATATCTATGTTGAGAGGATGATTTTAGAAGAGCAATTGTTGAGAGAATGAGTGTGTGTGCATGTATGCGCTCTCTCTCTCTCTCTCTCTCTCTCTCTCACACACACACACATACACACACACACACACACACTCCAGCAAGGTAGGGCAGGCAAGCATCAGGGTGCTAAAGTACAGTCTTTACTAGGGTGCCAAGTCTGCCTGCTTGCTAGCCACATTATCCTGAAGAAATCACTTCGCCATCTAAGAAGCTCAGATTTTTCACTCAGTCAATGGGGCAGTATGGGGCAGTGGTAAAAATCCCTTCCTTCATGGAATGCCTTTGAGGCTTAAAGTGCCTGACACCTGGTGCATGTTCAGCTGATAACAGTGGTGCCAGCCTGTTGTCTTTTTTGTCCCCATAAAGGAACAGAGAATCAAGGCCACAGCAGACTTAACTGCAGTTATTAAAACTCTCCATTGCACTCTATAGCAACAAGGCAGTTTCCGAATTCCAGCTCAGTATCTCAAGCACTTGATACTTTAATCTCAAGTATCAAGTGCTTAGCAAACCTCAATGACTCCCCAGCTGCCTACAGAATGGAAGCCAAAACCCTCTGCATCTCTAATACTCATCAACTGCTCCAAGGAGTTTTTCCTTACAAAACCCAGCACGCATTTATTCAGTTGACTATACCCTAGGATCTAACCTGGGGAGACAACTACCTGCTCAAGGAGTTCAATTGCATCATCATCATCATGAACAATCAGCGAGCATCTACTGTGAACTGTTCATAGTATTTCAGCTTCCAAAGTATTTCTGTGATGTGTTACACTTCTCAAGATGGCAGTGGGGTTGTCAGGAGGATGTCCAAGTCCTGATGCAGAGTATATTAGCCAAGTCTTCTCACACTGCACTAATTCTTCCTCGTTTGGGAGGATATAGCAGCATAAGATCCAAAGGGAGGGTGCATCCTACCTTAAGGGTTTATCACTAAGTATTCAGTATGTTGTATATGGATAACAATTCTGCTGGTCAGTTCTTGTTCATTTGACATAAGCCTAGACATATTTGGGAAGAGGGAATCTTAATTGAGAAAATTCCTCCATTAAATTGGCCTGTAGGCCAAATCTAGAGGACATTTTCTTGATTAATGATTGGTGTGTGAAGGCACAGCCAAGGAGGGGTGGTGTCACTCCTCGGCAGGTAGTCCTGGGATATATAGGAAAGCAGGTTGAGCAAGCTAGAAAAAGAGTGTTCCTTCAAGGCCTCTGTGTCACTTCCTGCCTTGAGTTCCTGCCCTGACTTCCTTCAGTGATGGGCTATGATGTAGAAGCATAGACTGAAATAAAGCCTTTTCTCCCCAAAAGATTTTATCACATCAATAGAAAGCCTAAGGAAACAAACATCAATATAGAGTGATCTGGCATCTTTTTGAGGAACAGTGTCTTGAGCAATGAATGGTCAATCTGCTTCCTATTTCATGAAGCTAGGCCGCCATTCTTCTGGGAGGGAGTGTAAAGTGGTAGGAAGTGAAGCTGTATCATGATTGGTCTGCAGCAGGCAGTGTTAACTTTGTAAGTCACCTCTCTAAACCTTTGTTCCTCATCTGTAAAATGACGGAGCTCTATTAGCTGCATTCTTTAAGCTTTAAAACATTCACTTTCTGCCAGGCAGTGGTGGCACATGCCTTTAATCCCAGCACTTGGAAGCAGAGAGACCTCTCTGAGTTCAAGGCCATCGTGGTTTACAGAGAGAGTTCCAGGACAGCCAAAGCTATAGAGATAAACCCTGTCTCAAAAACAAACAAACAAACAAATTTCTTCAAAACCCCCAAATTTATTTCTTTTATCAATTAGACTCACCTGTCCACATGTGGAATCAAAGACCCAGGGACCACAACCTACTTTTTCACTCTTGTCTGTAGAAGGAAATATCTATCTGCCTATCTGCCTGCCTATCTATCTACTTATCTATCTATCTACCTACCTACCTATCCATCCATCCATCCATCCATCCATCCATCCATCCATCCATCCATCTATCCATCCATCTACCTAACTACCTATCTACCTACCTACCTACCTACTTACCTACCTATCTATCTATCTATGTGTGCATGTATACATGCATATCATACCCTCTTTGTGCACCCCCCCCCCCAGCTCCTTAGGCTACACTTGGGCCTAATGAGTAGACTTGGATAATAAGACAATACAATTCCTTCCTAAAAGCTTGAGAAATCTGGACAGGGAATTTGGGACTCCAGATACCCAGAGTATAGTCTAGAAGGGATGGGGTCCCAATGAGCTTAGCTCCACAGATACTTGCTTTGTGGGGAGGGGTCTCTGCACTTTGGAGCTCAGATCTGTGTTTCTTGGGGCAGCCCGTGATATTGTGGCTTGTAGTAAGCTGAGACCCAAGAACCTCCTCTTTTTGCTGCCTTAGCTAGTTCCTGCTTTGTAATTAGGAGATGTCCCACAGGCCAAGACCTACAAGATCTGTGGCCAGTGTACCTTTCACTGTAAACCCTACTAAGCAAATGCACTGATTACCAGGCTATCCATTGGGGTATTTCATTCTTAGGTCTTTCTGTATACTGATCTTCAGTTCTGAATAGCTTTTTAAAAACTGTGCACTGAGTGCATTCTTCCATTAGAAAATCCATGAAAACCTTGGGAAAGAGAGGAGAGAAGTGTGCATAATTACAACACAGAGGCAGCAACAACTCTGGACAGTTGCTTTATTTCTCTCATTCTCTGCATTTCTTCTTGTAGTTAAAAATGATTTTTGCATTGCATGATTTTTATTGTGTTTTCTTTTACATGTTTCCCCACATAGGTGCATATTCTTCATTACCATTATTTTGATTTGTCATGATATAGTCAACCATTCCCTGAATGTACAGAATGAAAGTAGGTATATTTTTCCATTGGTTTAAATTGGGCTTAGGTAGACTTTCCTAACCACAGCTTTAAAGCAACACATGACTTTTAAGAAACTAACCTGTATCAGCCCAATTGCACACAGCTTATTTCTCTTATGGATAATCATTCCCTCTAGCTATATCTAAATTCCTTCATTCATTCCAGTGACACATATTCACTCTGTACTTCTATGAACCAGATCCCAAGCTAGGGCTATGGGAGGAAATGAGGCATAGCTCCAGACCACTAGAAGATGTGTCTCTGTCATGCTTGAAATAGGCAATTTCAGAACATTAATGGCTAAGAGGGAAGAAGAAGATATCATAGGAGAACAGAGAAAGGTCCCTTAACCCACCCTCTAGACATGAACATAAACTCTTTGGAGGATATGGTGTCTACACGAATCATGGAAGATGAATAACAGTTGCCTAAGATAAAAAAGGAAATGTTCACCTAAACATAAGGAGTTAATTAAACTGATTTGTCTCTGTTCCCAAATCCTACCAAAATGTGAATAAATAACAAGAGACAGAAAGAGAAAGTCTAGGATGCTGACCAGAAGAAACTATTCTACTTAAAGAACCCCTTCAGCGCTCAGGATTTGGAGGTACTGTGCACCTCAGAAGGCAGAGTGAGGTATAAGGCTAAAAATAGTGGATTGCAAAGCTGTCCTCAATGCTGTCCAGTCGGATTCTCTCCACCTCTAGCACCAGGCCAGCAACCGGAGGCTTTGGATTTGAGAACACCAGGTGCAGTGGCAGATGGGGTGAAACAGAGCTAAAAGCAAAGGAATCTTCCTTGGGAAATGCTAGTACCCTAACTTCCTGCTACTCTCCTTCTTCCAACAGCAAAGTCAGGTGCACCTGTGTAGTACCATGGGCACTAGTGATTTCAAAGCACCAGCATCCAAAGACTTTTAAGTTAGGGTTTCTGGTTTTAAGATTTTATTTTATTTTATATGTATGAATGTTTTATCTACATGTATATAAAAGATCAGTGTGTGTGTGTGTGTGTGTGTGTGTGTGTGTGTGTTTGGTGCTGGCAGAGGGATGCTAGATGCCCTGGAAGTGTAGTTATAGATGGTTATAAATTGCCATGTGGGTGCTGGGAACTGAACCTGAGTCCTCTGCAAGAGCAACAGGTGCTCTTAACTGCTGATCCATGGCTCCAACCCCAAGTTAGGCATATTTTATTTTATATGAAATGAACCTTAATAAAATTCATTATTTTTAAAGGAAATGAAGTTCTAGGCAGTCAAAGATTACTGTATGCTGCGAAGCTGTGCGAGGAAGACCACCAACCTGGAAGGCAGATTGACAAAGAAAACAAACTTAAGAAGGAATCTGAAAGGAACAGAGACAATGAAAATAGAAGAAGAAATCTGGAGAGTGAAAAATAGTGAGGGGGCTGGAGAGATGGCTCAGCCGTTAAGAGTACTGACTGCTCTACCAGAGGTCCTGAGTTCAATTTCCAGCACCCTACATGACAGCTCACAACTGTCTGTAACTCTAAGATTTTGTCCTTCCACCTGCTCCGTAACTCTAAGATTTGACACCCTCACACTCAGACATACATGCAGGCAAAACACCAATGCACATGGAAAATAAATAATAAATATTTTTTAAAAATGAAAAAAATAGAGCCAGAATAAAAATGTCAGTGGGATTAGAAAACAAAAGGTGAAAAGATATCCTAGGAAAAAATAACACAAGGAAGAGAATGACAGAAGGGAAAAAGATAAGAAAATTAGAGAATTAATTGAGGAATTCCTCAGTCTAACAATAGGAGCTCCAGAATTAGAAGCCAGAGGAAACAGCAGGAAGGAAATGCTCAAAGACATAACAGGGTAAGACCATTTCCCAAAACTGAAGGAATGAAAGGCCACAAGATCAACAAAACAGAGACCCACTTCAAGATATGCAGCTATTCCATTTCAGAGTACTGAGAGTTAAAGAAAAGATGTTAAATGCTTCTAGAGAAAAACGCATATGTATAAAGGCTCTTTCTAGAATATCATTGGCCATGTATTTCTATTGTCCTTGTTCATCTTAACTCTCTGAACAACTCTGAAATAATAATAAAGATGATGATAGTGGCAGTTGTGATGGTAAAGATTGCTTCAAACTTTAGAGTATTTGTCTATATTTATTCTTATTTTTCTGAGACAAGATTTCATGAGGCTGCCTGGGAAATCTTGATCCTCTCATTTCTTCCTTCTATGAGCTCGGATTGCAGGCACGTACCACTTACACATGGCTAACACTTCTTAAATGTCATGTTCTAGAACTAAAGAGGCAAAGATCACTTTATATTTAGATCTTGAAGAAAACAAAGACTACAAGCAAAGATTTGAAGACTAGGTAACAGAGTATACACACTGCCCTATAATTGCTGGGAAGCTGCAGGAAGGCTTCACACAAGGCATGCCTCCTTTTAATCCCAAACAAGTATTATATAATCATAATAAATATAATAAGCAGGCATCATTGGCCTATATCATAGCCAAACTTACAATAACCCAAACAATAACAATGCCACTGTTTATCCTGTGTTTACAATGGTCTGGGACTCATGCTATCGTCCTAACATCTGTCCGAGGTGGTTGTTCTCATCGTATAGGGTTTAGCAACTGAAGCTTGGTGGAGCAATGTGATTCATGCACAGTCGCCCAGCTAATAAGTGGTGGATCTGAGTTTAAAATCTGTACTTGTCTGATTGCTTGGGTTTTGGAGACAGGACTCTGCTATGCACTGAATACTTGTGGGGAACTTGTCGTCTTCCTGCTTCAGCCTCCTGAGTCAGCATGTGTCATCATACACGCACACGCACACCAAATGCCTCTTCAACTGCCACAACTTTTGCTCCTTTCTGTCAAAGCAGAACCAAGAGGCACTTCATCTCATACCAGGCAGCAGACTTGGCCTGCCTTCCTTCCCTGTTTCCCATTTCCCCTCCACACAGCATAGCCCAATGTACCCTATACCAGAAACATTTAGCAAGCACTTTTATTTTTATTTATTTTGTATTATTTATTTATTTATTTATTTATTTATTTATTTATTTATTTTTATTTTGCTTCATATGTATGAGTGGTTTGCCTGTATGTATGTCTGTGTACCACATGATGCCTGGTACCTTCAGAGGCAAGAAGAAGGAGCTGGATCCCCTGAAACTAGAGTTACAGGTGGTTGTGAGCCACCATGTAGGAGCTGGGCATTGAACTCAGGTTCTCTGGAAGAGCAGCTGGTGCTCATAATTGCTGAGCCACCTATCTCTCTGGCTACAACAAGTACTTTTAGAAGGGGGGGGGCAGAAGATGCCGGGCGGTGGTGGCGCACGCCTGTAATCCCAGCAGTCTGGGAGGCAGAGGCAGGTGGATTTCTGAGTTCCAGGCCAGCCTGGTCTACAGAGTGAGTTCCAGGACAGCCAGGGCTACACAGAGAAACCCTGTCTCGAAAAAAACCAAATCCAAAAAAAAAGAAGAAGAAGGGGCAGAAGAGGGGTGCACCCCAAAAAGAAAGTTGGGGTGGGTACAAACATTGCAGATGAATGGAAGGGGACAGGAAAATGGAATTGGTTCTATTGGCCTTACATTTCTCCTTCTCTGCTGGAGGTACAGGAGTAAGTGTTCTGCCATGCTGAAACAGTATCTGGCCCTCACCTGAGGTCTAGGCAGAGGAGGCTGAGGGAAGGGATGTGCTAGGGCCGCTAAAGGAATGTTCATGACGCTGGCTTCGACCAACAGTAACATAGGGTCAAGATGAGCTCATCCAAGCTTGGCTACTGGGAATGTGGAGTTACTAATATTTCTAGTTTCAATTAGACTTAGGTGGAGCCAAAGCCTATAACTCAAGAGCACCAATGTGCATTGACTCGCTTCCAGAACTGTAGTGAAACACAAGTAAAGGGATAAAATAAAGTGTAAGTATGAGATTATGTCAGGAAAGAGGGTGGGAGAGGGTAGCATCAGTGAGCAATGGATTTCAACAAGTTTCTGCAAGCAAAAAAACAAGTTAAAAAGAGTACTTGGAGCCGGGCGGTGGTGGTGCACGCCTGTAATCCCAGCACTCTGGGAGGCAGACGCAGGCAGATTTCTGAGTTCAAGGCCAGCCTGGTCTACAGAGTGAGTTCCAGGTCAGCCAGGGCTATACAGAGAAACCCTGTCTCGGAAAAACCAAAAATAAAAAAAAAAAAAAGAAAAGAAAAGAAAAAAGGAAAAGAAAAGAGTACTTGGGGAGTTGAAGGCTCTCGAAGAACACCTCAGAGGGGGCTGCAGTTGAGGAGGGAGCAAGTTTGGCTAGAAGAGGCCAAGAGAGCCTCCAGATTTAGCCTTACTATGTATCAAGAAAAATAGACATAACCAGGGGGCAAAACCTAACAAAGGGATAAACTGACAACATATAGAATCCTTTCAGGCCAAGAGAGATGGCTCAGCATGTGAAGGTACTGCCATGCAAGTTTAATGACTCGAGTTTGCTCCCTAAACCTTGCACGGTGGAATGAGAAAGCTGACTCCTGAAAGTTGTACTCTAATGTACACACGTACACACACACACACACACACACACACACACACACATATCATCAGCAGCAGCAGCAGCAGCAACAACAACAAAATCCTTCCTTCCTTCCTTGTCACTCTAAGTCCTGGACTCAGAACACAAGCTGCCTGGTATTCTCGCAAAGGCAAAATGTCACAGGGCTCCTGGTGAAAGGAACTAAGCTATGAGGAATGGATTAGAGTGTCTAGTGACATTTTAGTGGCCCCAAATAAACTGCTTTTCATTTTGGCTTTTGAAAGACATCTATTATAACAATCAGCTCCCGGTTGAATCACCATGTAAAACCAGCAAATGGACAAGTGATTCTGGACAAAGAATAAGAGTTATAGGAAGTCATTCATAGTCTGTAAGGCAGAAAATAGCAGAGAAAAGGTATGTGGCTTAGCAAATCAATCTAGTATGTCCAATATCCAACTTACCAACATTATAGAAAAAGAAAACAAAAAAAATAAATGAAGGGAGCTGACAAAGAATGTAACAAATAAGTGCATGTTAAAGAAAAAAAACGTAGGGTGATGGCAAGATGGCTCGCCTGGTAAAGGCACTCGCTGCCAAATCAGATGACCCAAGTTTGGTACTTAGAGCTCACATGGCGGAAGAAGGGAACAGACTCCCTCAGGTTCTTCTTTAACTTCCATACAAAATGCTGTTTGTGCTCATGTGCATGTGTGTGCATGTGCACACACTAAAGAAATGTCAAGGTTTTATTTAAAAAAAAAAATAAAGAATAGATCAAGACTTTCACATTGAAAGGCTTCCCTGAGACCAAGTAAACTAAATTGAGAATCAGATCTTGATATGATTACTGGTTAAGTCGGTGTTTGGTTTGTATGTTTTTTACCATTTGTGATATGAGCACTTTTCTGTATTGTGGTTCAGGATGAAAAAAAGCATTTAAAGTCTTTCCCTGGCTGGGCATGGTAGTGCATGCATGTCTACAATACCAGCCCTTGGGAGGCAGAGGAGTTAGGATCATAAATTCCATACCCGTGTAACTACATAGTAAGACTTACACACACACACACACACACACACACAATAATAATAATAATAATAATAATAATAATAATAATAATAAAGAGAAATGAAGTTACTACCAGAAAAGCTAAATGATAAAACTGACCATATCCAGTTGGGCATGGGAGCTCCTGTCTATAATCTCAGTACTTAGGAGATGGAACCAGGGGGAACCAAAGTTCAAGATCAGCCTCAGGTATATGGCAAGCCTAAAGCTCTTCTGGGCTTCATGAGATCCTGTCTGAAATAAACAGCTAGGTGCGGTGATACACGCACATAATGGCCGAAGTCAGGAGGCAAATCTGAGACCAGTTTGACCTATATGTGGCAAGTCCAGGCCAACCAGGGCCACTTAGTGCGACTCTATCTAAAAATATAAAATTAAACAGAAACCAGCAACAACAAAAAGGAGTGGCTACCTCCAGGGGCTAGGAAGCAAGAGCCCGGCCTCTTTTGGACAAGACGTCTCTATGTACACTAGCCTGGCTCCTCCCCTCTCAGAACCCTCCTCTCTTAGCTTCCCAAGAGCTGAGATTATAGCCATGTGCCACTGTGCCTGAGAAGATACGGGCTTTTTATTCTACAACTCTTCGCATATCATTTAAAAATGTGTGTGCATGCTGTATGATCTAACTTATACATAGAACCTTTTTTAAAAAGTTAATCTCACAGAAATATAGAACAGAATAGTGTTTACCAAGACTGAAAAGGATGAGAAGGGAATGGGGGAAGATGGTTCCTGGGTATAGAGGTGCTGGGAGACAGAAAAAATACCTTCTATTGTCCCATAGTGCGGTAGGATAACAATGGTGGGCAAAAACTACTGGAATATTTCAAATTAGCTAGTAGAGAGGGTTTTTAATGTTCCTAATACAAAGAGATGTAAATGTTTGAATATAGGTTAATAAGTACCCTGACTTGGTGATCACATATTGTATATGTATATTAAAATGCCACAGAGTGTGTAATAAACATGCATAATTACTATGTCAGTTAAAAATAAAAAAAATAATATTGAATATATACATTGCTTTGATTTGTGCTCACTTTGTTCCTCTTGTGTTTGAGATGAGGTCTTGATAGTGTTGCCCAGATTAGTCTTGAAATTCTGTGCTCAAATAATCCTCCTGCCTCAGCCTTCTAGCTCAGCTGGGTGCCACCTTGATTGGCTGGTATGCTTTTTAAAAATCTAAAAATCAAGGGCCTTTCCTTTTTTGGGATCTCTGTCTTTCATACTGCACATACCAAGCAGATAGAATGATAATTTTCCTGATATGAGGTTCTGGTCTCCAGCGTTTGCTTCTGTTTAGGGCAGAAGCAAGAGAGGTGGGTCCAGAACTGGATACACTAAGCCAGCAGTTTCTCAACCTGTAACTCCTGACTTCCTAGAGAATGTCAAACAACCTTTTCACATGGGTTGCCAAAGACCATCAGAAAACATAGATATTTACATTATGATTCACAATAGCAGAAAATTACAAGCTGGGCAATGGTGGCAGCACACGCCTTTGATCCCAGCACTTGGGAGGCAGAGGCAGATGGATCTCTGAGTTCCAGGCCAGCCTGGTCTACAAAGTGAGTTCCAGGACAGCCAGGGCTACACAGAGAAACCTTGTCTCAACAAACAAACAAACAAACAATCAAACAAACAACCCCCCCAAAAGAAAGAAAATTACAGTTATGACGTAGCAATGAAAATACTGTTATGGTTGGGAAGGGAGGGTCACCAGAACATGAGGAAGTGCATCAGAGGGTTGCAGCATTGAGAAGCACTGCTCTAAACTAATACTTTGGCTCCCACAACCATCTATTCAGATGCCTTTTCAAGCAGCCCAGCCTGCACCACCCTCTTCGAACATCACCATTCCAAACCCTCCAGCCTTCCATTTACTCAACTATTTACACCCAGCAATTATTTATACCTGCCTGAGTCATGAAGGATTTACGGTTACTTATTCTAAGAGCACAGATAAGAGCAGACCAGAAATTGAACAAAAAAAAAAAAAAAGAAGAAGAAGAAGATGAGAGAGAGAGAGACAGAGAGAGAGAGAGACAGAGACAGAGAGAGAGAGACAGAGACAGACAGAGACAGAGAGAGACAGAGACAGAGGGAGAGAGACAGAGAGACAGACAGATCAAAACAGATGTTCAAGCTATATTTCAAGTCAACTGGTGTCTGAGGCAGAAAGGAAGACACAGTGAACATCCCAACAGCCCCATATTAGCAAGGAGAAAATATACCATTTTCAGGAAAAGCAAAGCTTGGAACCTTCAAATCACTGTCCGCAGGAGATTTCAGAAAAAGAATGAAAATGATTGTTTATTGAGCACATACAAGCATCAGCGATTCAAATGATCTCAGTGAATGCTGAGCAGTGGGCATTGTCATTCCATTTTAAAGACCAGAAAATAAAAGCTTATAAAACAGAAAAACGGTTCCACTGAGGTTATCTAGCACATTGAAGCAGAGTTTATATTCAAATACAAGTCTGTCTTTCTCAAAAGCACAACCCTCCTTTATATGAAAATTGAAATGGGGAGGGGGGGATGGCCAAGCCTGGCTATGAAGCTAGAAATCGCCTCTGGGCTGCCTCAGATACACCAAACAAATCCCAGCAAGGCAAAATCCAGGCACAAGAAGTTTGGTCCTAAAGAGCCGACGAGGAGCCGAAGGCCAGTCTGCCATTCAAGCTTCATCCCTAACGAGTCACCCAATCTCTTGGAGTCCTAGCTTTCCTCTTTCTTTCATTTGGGTTTTCTATAAGTAGAACACAGAACAATTTCACCTTCGTAAGCTTTTAGAGCAGGAAACGGCACATTAGAGAGAAGCTGCCCTGAACATCAGCGTTAATACTAGAGAGCCTCTTGCAGTCAGGAACACTCTCCCCTGTTCCCATTTCACATGGCCCTAAACAGTCTTTTGTCTCTTCTGTTCTCAATCTTCTCACCTGTAAAGTAAATCTCCTTCAGCCTCACACTTCAGGCCCTTCCAGCTTCAGCACCTGACATTTACAACCCTGCTGATCATGAATGATTGCGACATCTCTGAGCTCCTGCAGTGGGCTCTGTTCCCTTCTCTGATGGCCCTTGAAGAATTTCGTGTCATTACTGTTATCTCTCCGGCACCCAGGTGTGCAGGTCTTTTTTCTTTTCTTTTAATGAGATCGACTATCTTAACAAATTGTTTTCTTTTTAAAATTGGTTTCGTTGTGTTGTTTTTCTTCCTTCCTTCCTTCTTTCCTTCCTTCCCTTTTTTTTTTAAATCTTCAGGACTGTATAGCTTTGGCTGTCCTGGAACTTGAGATTCACCTACCGCTGCCTCTCGAGTACTGGGACTAAAGACTCATTATATAATATCCACATGTGTACTTTTGTCCTTTGCTTATATTTATCCCCCCAATGCACTCTCTTACTTTTCTCTCCTCCCTCCACTGGTGTCTTTCTTCCCTGCAAATAGTCCCATTTTTGCTTTCATGTCATATATGCACCTGTTCGTGTGTGTGTGTGTGTGTGTGTGTGTTTTGTGTGGGGACATGCCTGAGGTTGATTGAGTGACTTCCAAATCAGCTCTTCACCTTATTCTTGAGATAGGGTCTCTCAAAGGACGTGGAACTCACTGACTGGTTAGACTGACTAGCTGACAAGATTCATGAATTCTCCTGTCTCCACCTCCCCAGTGCTGGGATGACAGGAGTGCACTAAAACACCCAGATTTTTAGTGGGTGCTGGGAATCCTAACTCAGGGCCTCACAATTACACAGCAAGCATTTTACCCACTATGCCATCTCCCTAGCCCACATATATCTATAAATATATATTACATACATATATATAAATGTAGATTCTGCATATGAGAAAAACATACAAAATTGTCTTTCTGCATCTGGCTTATTTTGCTTAGCATAATTTCCAGTTCTATTCATTTTTTCTTACAAATGACACTACTTAATTCTTTTTAGGGGTAAATGAAACTGCACTGTTTATATATACACAATTTCTTGATTCATCTGTTAATAGGCATCTGCACCGCTTCCCTATCTTGGCTTTTGTGAATAGGAGTGCAGATCTTACAGTCTCACATCTAGACTGTTATATGACTCCTTCACTCGATGTTTTCAAGTCTATCTTATGGCCTGTATTTCTAGGGAGATTGCTCCAAAATGCGACTCTCAATACACTGTGCAATGGGCACCTCTCTGGCTAGCTTAAAACCCTAAATTGTGATGTCCTCATGATTTAGGCTGACCAATGCTCCAGGATCTCCTCCTCTTTGATAAACCTCCCTGTTTCCCAGGTGCTGCTCTAGTTTGTTTGACTGATAAGAGTCTTCCTTCTTTTTGCAAGTATTTCACGGATGGATATACTTAGGCTGTTTCCCCCTTCCTTAACCTCCTGTTTGCCCCTAATTCCCAGCAACCTGTATGTAGTCCTCTTTCACCTAGGACAACTCCAACTCGTTCTCTGAGCCTTCATTCAGAGACCACCTCCTCCAGGAAGCCTTCCCTGATGGGTCTGGGCAGATACCAATCCTTAGGGTACTTCCTTTCCGTCCCTCTGGCAAGATCACATTGAATACCACTTTGGATTCATCTGTTTCCACAACTGCTTTCTTCAGCCTGAACCCAGAACTATGCAGTGTAAATACATCAAAGTCTGCCTGTTAAGGGCACAAGCTGCGACATGCACCAGGCACACAAATATTCACTGCATTAACCTCTCTCTTAGAATTGTGGGGAGTGTTTATATGGCCTCTTCTTCCTCCTTCTCCTCACAGAGTTTTACAAAGCTATTGTTAGTAATAATGTTTATCAATGAACAAACACGTACTGTGTGCTATGATCGGCTATGTATATTCAATTTTCACAAGCACAGTTGAATTGGGTTACTCAAGAAGTGGCTAACACAGCAGATGTGCAGCTGTGTGAGGTGCCAGTTAGGTACATCATATCATATATAACAACAATTTTTTACAATGCTAGGAATAAACTGAGCTCTAAAGAGAAAATAACTAATTTGTTTACAATTCTTCCTCATGGCCAATGTTTATTATTCTTCAGGAATACAACAGAAAATGAACCCAGGGCCTCACACATAGTAAGCAAGGACTACACCATAATCTCTAACGACAGTAGTTCTAACATGGTTATATAGAAGAAAACATTGGCTTGGGTGGAGGTTTAAAAGAAAATGGCCCCCACAGACCCATAGTGAGTGACACTATTAGGAGGTGTGGCCTTGTTGGAGTACTTGGCTTTTTTGAAGGAGGTGCATCACCAGGGGACAGGCTTTGAGGTCTCAGAATCTCATGCCAGTTCTTTTTCTGTTGTCTTCAGATCAAGATGTAGAACTATTGAGTCCTCCAGCACCAAGTCGGCTCACATGATGCCATGCTTCCAGCCATGACAATAATGGTCTAACCTTCTGAAACTGTAAGCCAGCCCCAATTAAATGTTTTCCTTTATAAGAGTTGCTGTGGTCATGGTGTCTCTTCACAGCAATAGAGATCCTAAGACAATTTGATTCAGGTGAGTGTAACACAATGTATCCTGGGATCCAGTAGGAAATCATAAGACCTGGATATACAGTCATCCTAACCTTTTAAGAAAGCACAAGAATCATACAATGCACTCTTATTAAAAAATAAATGAAACTTATAGTCTGAAAAAAAATCACATAATGCCACATAATTGCATTTTCTCTGAGTGAAGGGTACCTCTCGGGTGATGGTGGTGATTCATTTACATCTAAAGCATGGGAGGAACGATCCCAATCAGTCCTATAACCGGCTAGCCATCTTTGTTTTAGCTAAGATACGATAGGACTGTTTTCCTGTTGTTTGTTGCACTTCGCCTCTAGGGGGCAGGAAAGTATCATCTATTCTCGTCTAGTATTAGCTGTTTTCCATTCTAGTCAGAACCTTGATGAGTATGAGGAGCAGGCAGGAGACTTTCTGATGCACCGGGCAGGGGGTTTGTGTGTGTGTGTGTGTGTCGGGGGGAGGGGTTAGCATGAATCATACATTAGAAAATGCAGTTTTATCCCCATGTCCTGCTAGGGGACGGGAAAAAAAATAATTCCTGCAAGTGAAATGATGCTTCTCATACAAAAATCTACATTCCAGGACACTGAACTTCTTTCAGATTCTCCCAGGTCCCAAGGAGCTTCAGCTACTAAGTATCCGAGATGGGCTTCCTGTGTCTGTGCTTTCAAGAAACAGAAAAACTGGACACTTGGGGAGAGAGTAGAGACCAGGAGGAAACTAGACTACTCGGCAAATCATCTTTCCCTAAACAGTTCCCCACCAAGGAGGAAATAAGCCGTTCTTCCCTGTGTGGCTCCTGACAGGGAAGGAACCAAAAAGGCCAAGTCTATTCCCACCCCAAGATGCTTTGTCTGACCTTGGGTATATTCTCAATAAAGACTGGGTGGATATAAATAGGGAAAAGAAATAGAAAAATGTATCAATCAACAACTTGTAACTGGACTTGGGTGAACTGCATGCATGTCCTGTACAGGACTGCCCGGCTCACTCACGAGAGAGGATTTTGCTCCAAGGATCAAGAATGCAGCATGACACGGACACGGCATGCTAGGGAGATATAACGATGAGCAGATTGGCTTGTATATCTCTAAAAGTCTTATCCAATTCTGCTTCTCTGTCACTATATGAATTGGGAGACCGCTGGGCGTAAAAGGCAAAAAGTCATACGCCAAATGCCCCCAGGGAGCAAGTGGAAAAGGCCAAGAGAATTTTGAAGTTGACATTTCTCTCAAAAGGAGTCCAGAATAAAGAGAAACTGAGGTACTCACCAGGACTTAATTAGACATTCATGTGTCTACTCAGAATTGACTGAGCAGCTATGTGAAATGCAAAGCACTTTCAAGTTCTTAGCCCCTCTCTTATGCCCCCCTGCACCAAGAACAGAATCTGATATGTAACTTGTACTCAATACATGCCAGTCAAGTCTGACTCCTTTTAGAGCAGGGGTTCTCAACCTTCCTAATGCTGTGACCCTTTAGTACAGTTCCTCATGTTGCAGTGATCCCCAACCATAAAATTATTTTGTTGCTGTTTCACAATTGTAATTTTGCTACTGTCATGAATTGTAATGCAAATATTCGATATGCAGGGTAGCTGATATGAGACCCCCAAAGCAGTTGTAACCCTCAGATTGAGAACCTCTGTTTTAGTAGGAGGCACAAGATATGAACAACTATGAAGATATTGTAAAAAGCTAGACCCAGGGCTAGAGAGATGGCTCAGTGGTTAATAGAGTTGGTTGCTCTTACAGAGGACCCAGGTTTAATTCCCAGCACCCACAATCTGTAACTGCAGTCCCAGGGGATCTGGTGCCCTCTTCTGGTCTCTACAAACAGGGCAGGCACATGGTGCACAGACACACAGGCAAAACTTCCCTACACATAAAATAAAATAAAAAAATAAATAAGGTTAAAAAAGAAAATAAAAAGGCTAACCTGCTCATTGCAAATGTCAGGGATAAACTGAGCATTAAGAAGGACCAACAGGGGCTGGAGAGATGGCTCAGTGGTTACGAGCACTGATTGCTCTTCTGAAGTTCATGAGTTCAAATCCCAGCAACCACATGGTGGCTCACAACCATCCGTAATGAGATCTGACGCCCTCTTCTGGTGTCTGAAGACAGAGACAGTGTACTTACATATAATAATTAGATCTTTAAAAAAGAAGGACCAACAAGGGCTTGGGCGATGGCTCACTAATTAAGATCACTTGTTGCTCTTCTAGAAGACCCAGGTTTGATTCCCAGCAACTCACACGGCAGCTCACAGCTTCAGTTCCAGGTAATCTAGCGCCCTCTTTTGACCTCTATGGGCACACTTGTGGTACAGATACATACAGGCAAAAAGGCCACACACAGAAAATAAAATTTAAAAAAAAAATTAAGGACCAGCAAATAAACATAGGAGAGGTGTCAGTTAATTCATCCTTAAAAATTTAACCGAAGAGAAGGGAACGGCATTAGTGAAATCACAGAGGCCCGGGCGAGCTGATGCTGGCAGCACAAGGCCAGGCTAACTCAAGCACGGTCTGAGGACAAGGGACTCCCAAAAATGAGAGAAAAAGGGGAATCTGTGGACAGAAAGAGAAAGACAATGAAAACGTAAGAGTCAGACTGCAGACATGGCTTGGTTCCAGCTAATCAGAGGCTTAACAGAAAGACGTGGTGGCAAAAAATCCGGAGGTAATTGTAAGAGGGAACCTCTGTTGGAGGAAAGCCGGAGTCCTGTCTATGGTCCATGTCTCTAAAGCCCACTTAGGGCAGGGAACAGTGTATTGAAGGATTGAGAGCCATAGAATTCTAGGTCTCATTAGCAGGTTACTTTACTGTTCCTCTCTGATTTCCCATTTCCTCATCTGAGGATAACAGTAACACCCAACACCCACCTGGCAAGGGGTCTGGGAAAATGAGATAAGAAATGGGGCTGCCTGATGGGTAAGAATGTCAAGAATGCTACAGACTCCGGAGCCCAGCCGCCTGGGTTCTTACCAGCTCTTTTGCAGTCCTGCCACATATTCACTTAGGGACCTTGGCTATGTTACCTGAAGTTTCTAGACCTCAGTTTCTTCATCCATAAAATGGAGTTAATAACAATTTGCATAAAGGGATGCATGTGAAGACAGAATGAGCGATGACATGGGAAGCACTTAGAACGAAGTGTCCAGCACACAATAAATGCAGTAGACAAATGTTAGCTGTTATTACATAAAAGCTGCATAGGATAGTGCCTACCACACAGAAAGCTGAGACTCAATATGAATAGGGCCTCTTCACCATTCTCCAGGCTTTTACTCTGCCCCCAGCAAATTCAGAAGCCATAGTAGGTAAGGGGTGGACAGAGAAAGAACAGGCAGTGAACATCAATTGGACACCAACGGACTATGTACACTACTTCAAAGCACCTTCCTCTACTGCCCGGGTCCTCAAACAGTGGCCTTGCTCACTTTGGTGCCTCTATCCTCTGAGGAACCCCACCCTTTCTGTTCACTCTGTCCTCTGTACTATGTCTATGGCCTGACTAAGCCCAAAACCCTGTCTTCCTGGCTGGTGGGAAAGAGGGCTCTGCAAATGCCAAGAGCATGGTGTTTGCTCAGCCTGGTGGCCCCTCCTGCTCTGTGAACACAGCCAAGAAATATTTGTGGATGACAACAATCCCATTCTTGCCCCAGATCTACACAGAGAAAGCAAGACTCCCAATTCTCCTTAAACTCAACATTATCACTTTCTCCCATAATGCTCGCAACCCAGCAGAGGGGGACAATAAACAGTTTCCCTTCTGAAAGGAAAGAGAGACACCCTAGAAAAAGAATCCAGCACACCAAAGGAGCCTCCTCCTGGGATCACGCTCACTTGTTCATTTTCTCCGTGGCCTGAGCCCCTATGGGGAGCATACCGACACCCCACCCACCACAAGCAGATGGTGATAGTTAAGTGGTGAAGTGGTAGACCATGCATCGCCCTGGGTGTCAAGAACATCACGCTGGCGGTCTCTAGGTTCAGTATCTAAATGTGAGCCAGCTTGCACATGGGGTGTGGGGAGGAGGAAGCCGAGGATACACAGTTCCCACCATACTGGGTTCAGCCCACCACTGCATCCAGCAGAGACAGAGCTAGGCCCAAGCAGAAAATGTAGGAAGAGAGCTCTCTTCAGCACGGGGCACTCAGCAGTGGGTCCTAACCTCTAGAAATCATTCTAGGTGCCAGAACTGTAGTGTGTCGGGGTGGGGGAAAGACCAAGCTTAACAACCAAAAAAAAAAAATCTCTCTTTTTAAATCATGGCAGGAGATGACAGCCCCACATAAAAAAATCTGAGCATTAGTCAGGATCAACAACTAGTAAGCAAAACAACTAAACCCTCATGTACCAGTGACCAGAAGGAGGGAGGGACTCATGCTGCTTTCTGTCACACTAGGAAGACCACACCCAGAGCCTGGCAGCAGAGATGCTGGCATCCTGGAACCTGTCCAGAAGGGCAGTAGGGAAGGATGTGGGAGTCCTGGACATGGATGGGTGATGCCCAAAGCAAAGAAGGCCAAGATCAGAAGAACCGGAGCATGTTGTGTTAGTAGCATGACCTCTGATGGACAGCACTTCTCAGAGCCTTAGGTTTCTTATGCTGTGACATGATGGTAGTGACAGATGCACATAGGGATGTTGGGAGAACTGAGTCCTAGGCAGAACAGGCTCCCAACAAGCTACATCTTGACCCAGGCCCTAGTCTTCTTAGTCTGTCCACCAGAGGGAGCCTGGGGCCCAATAGAGCCCAGCCTGTACCAACCAGCTCTGCCTGTCCTCCCCCAATGCTGCAGCCTCAGCTGCTGAACTCCCACCCTGCCTGCCCGCGCTTCCAACAGCAGCCTTCTCACCCACTCCTTACAAACCCAGAACAGGCCTAGCAGGGGAGTCGCTTGCAGCAGCATTGGTTACAGCAATGGCTACAGGTTCTTCTGACACCCGGCAAGGAGGAAGGTGGGAAAGAGGAAGACAGCTGTCTTTTCTCCTAATCAACTCCACTCATTCCAGACCCATCTGTTCTAGTTCAAAACCTGGAGATACCTAAGACTCTTTTGGCTTTTCCCAGTTCAGTACCTCAGCAGGTCCTGAGGCCAAGACTCCTGGGGGTAGTTAAGCTGTAGGGAACAAACAACATGCCTTTAAGACAGGCAGACTTAGATTCTAGTTGGAGACCCATTAGCAACTAGTAGCATAACCTTGAATGAGGCCCCTTCATCTTGAAGCATTAGTTTCTCCCTCTCTAAAATGGAGTTGCTGTTGTTCACTGAGTGGGCTTGGCTGTGAAGTCCAAAGGAAGCAATCATAGATAGGCGAGCAGTTAATATGTGGTTGAGAGAAATCCAAAGTGCTATTTAAACCTCTTTATTAGTCAGTAGGAAATGTGATGCAAGGAATTCCAACAAGCAACCTGAAAAGTGTACAAAAAGAAGGAAGGAGTCAGAAGCAGGCCCGCAAGGATGGCAGAAGGGCAAATGGGCTTCCAGCCAGCCAAGAAATTCAGACCTATGTCTGCAGTGTAGAGAATCCGAGAGCAATGGAATTCTGAAATCAAGAGTCAGGTCTTTTCATTGGGCTTAATGCCCAAATCAGGAGCTATCTGCTTCCTCCAGTTCTCTCAGATCCCCTTTAGACTTCAACTGGACCAGCTACTACCCCCATCCCTTAAGGCAACGTACTGCATCACAACTGGCTAGATTGAAAAGTTCTCTTGATTTTTATCTCAAATGTTCCCTCTGTTCCTGAATCTGCTCCCTGGAGCCATACATACTGAGGTTGCACCCTCCATCACAGGCCTGACCCTCCTAGAGAAGTCTGCCACCAGGCTCAAGGACCACAATGGCCCATCCAGTCTTTCTCTGTCCCCCATTCTGGGACTGTCCCTCCACCTTGACACTCAGCTCAGGGTGCACTGCAGTGGAGCCCAGCCAAGCCCTCAAGCTGCAGCTGCTGCTCCTGGGGCCCAGCCATCTCAACCCAGCACCCCAGCCTGCTGCCTCACCATGGGGGAGTTGCAGAGAGCTGTCTCCCAGCAGATTTCCTGAGGCAGAAGGCTTCCCCACCCCCAGCCCAGCCTCCAAGAGACACTCCACTAGTTGTGGCACATGGTAGGACCAGCTGAGCAGTGAGAGGAGGGGAAACCTGTCCATTTGCTAAAGGACCTCAGACTTGGTCTTTGGTGTGGCTGGGTTAGTAACATACCCATTGAATCTCAGTTGGCAGTCCCTGCCTTTAAAAAAATATATAGGGGAAATGATGGACTGACCAAAGAAGGGACTCAGTCAAGGTCACAAAGCCAATCTGCAACAGAGCTGGCAGGGGAACCCAGTCCTCCCATCTCCCAGTTCAGTGTTCTTTTCAGTATAGCAGCAAAGCAATAGGGGGGCCTTTAAGGCATCCCTGTGAGCCTCCTCCGTGCCCTTGACTCACAGCCTAATACATTTATCCCAATCAGCACACAATGGGATCTACATGGGGAAAGTAGACCCTGTCCATGTCCCATCAACTCAGAAAATATTCCTAACCTGTCTCAGACACATGTACAGACCCCAGCACAGGAACTGAAACTGATCAGACACATGGAAGATCTACGGACTTCCCTTCCTGGTAGGGCTCTTTAAATGGGTGTTGTTTTTCTCGAAGGGTGGAGACCAGCTGGACTTTGAGAAACTAACCAAGGGCCTAGCCTCCATCTTTGCTCCCCCATGTTTGCCACCATCACCCCCCCCCCATGCCAAGATGTACTGCAGTTCCATTCTGGTCCCCACCTGCCTCGAGACAAGATCACCCCCCCCCCCCCAAAAAAAAAGGTGTGTAGGAGTGTTTCTCTCTTTGGTGGGTTTGAGTTGATACCACCTCTGTCTAAAAATTATTCTAGCCATCCTCTGGAAAGGATACGCTAGGGGCTGAAGAAGTAGAGGGAGGTAGTGGGGATTGCTTTAGTCTCTAACTGGCCTTGGTTCTACAGGGAAAAGATGAAGAAGCCCGCACTCATCTGACCAAACCAATGTGTGGTGGCTAGGGAAAGCATGTCAGCTGCTTAAGGAGAACCTTCTCCCGACTGGGACAGGCAAAGCAGGAAATGGGATCAGACATGGGCTTCCTACACTTTATCTGTCAGCTAAGTTGGAGAGGGATTTAGAGGGGAAGGGATGGGTGGGGTGGGGGCTGCAAACACATTCCTTACTTTCTCTGGAGGGTTGTAGCCGGGCTGGTGCTGGTACTGGTGCTGTGACCTCCGCCCGCGCCAGGGCTGGAGCTTCTGGATGCGCCACGACTCAACTGGCCCCGCTCCCGCGGTGGCCGCTGACCCACGCCCACCGCCGCGGAATAGCCGGCTTCCTTCTCGCGGCCCGGGTGCGCTGGCCCAGCCTCCCTCCCGCCACGCTCGCGACCCAGGGCTGGGTTCTCATGGTGCAGGTGGCACTGGGCCACATCGCGCTCGCGGGCTGTGTAACCGGTAGTGTCCTGGAGCTGATAGGACGCTTCTCGCTCCTTATCCCGATAGATAGCTTCCCGGTTCTGGTAAGCGCCATCCCGGTTTGGGTAGCCCACGTCCCGGGACGCCTGGTGGAACTGGCTCTCCCGCAGCTCGCGGTGGTGGAACTGGGTCTCACGCAGGTTCTGGTACTGGCTTTCGCGGCCAGGACTATCCCGCGCGCCAAGGGGGTCCCGGTGCAGTTCCCCACGGTGCAGCTGGCTCTCCTCCCGCAGGTCGCGGTTCTCCTGGGTGAGCTGGTCCAACTGGCCCTCCAGCTCTTCTATGCGCCGCCGCTGGGTCTCCAACAGCTGCTGCTGACTCTCGATGATGTTGTTCAGCTCCAGCAGGTACTCCACAGCCCGGTTGGGGCTCTCAGATCCCGGGCCACCCGGGGGACCGGACCCCGCCTCCATCCTGGCGGCCCAGGGACAGGGGAATGGGCAGGAAAGCCCAGTCCCCGCTCGCTCACGGCGCCACCCTCCCCCGGGCCCAGCCGGGGGAGGGGGCCGGCGGGACGCGAGGGCGCGCACCGGGCTCGGGGGCCCGGGGGCCCTAGGGGGCCCGGGAGACAGCGCTGGGGCCGGCGGCACGGGGCGCAGGAGCTGAGGCTACCGCCGCCGCCGCCGCCGCCGCCACCGCCACCGCCAGGGCTCGGAAGGACGCGGCCCACGGCGCTCCGCCCGCTGCGGAGTCACTGCGCAGCGCGGCCGCGCGGGACCGCCCCGGCCGCCGGCCCGCCCCCCGCCCCTGCCCCCACCCAGCTCTCCCGACCCACCCCCGCGCGCCCCACCTGCAGTCGCCACCAGCACCCTAGCTGGACCAGCCCCAAGGCACTGGCACCTCAGCTGGAAGCCAGCCTTAGCTCATCCTGCAGGAGCTATCTCCATTCCAGCCGTCCTGGGGTCTTCACCTAACAGCCTAAGGAAATCCTCCAACCTAGTCTAACCTGCACTGGTCCAACAGGCCCAAGACCGAAGCCGTCAAAACACCCAGTCCAGGCAGTCTCCAGACTCAGCCAACTCAGACTTCCAACCCCTCAGCCTGCCAACCCCAGTCAATATCCCACTCCCTATCCCAGCTGGCTTCTTGTTTCAGATGATCTCCTTCCAGCTCCATGACAGTCTCTTGATATTTCATTACAACTAGTCGGTCTGTAGACCATTAGTCCATTTTTATACTTCTGTGTTTCTCTAGCCTTTTGATCCTCCAGCCCACCCAATCTGTAGTTCCATATCCCAGACAGTCCCTGGAATTCAACCACCACCACTACCACCACCACCACCACCACCACCACCACATGTAACTCTACAGGCATTTACCTCCAGCCAGCCAGCCTCTAAATTCTTCATCCAGATCAATGCTCAGATTCCCAATCCTATCTGACCCCAGGATTCACTATATTAGCCAGTTACTGGGCCCTTTGACCAAGACCTTTTTGACAAGGGTCTTTTGATCATCGATGATCAATTCCAACAAGCCCCAGGACTCCCCATTAGAGTCAGACTTGATGTCAAAACATCTTTCTTCAAACATCATTTTCTAATCCCCATGGAAATGGCATCTTCATTAATTCCACCATTGCCAATCAGTGAAGGTTTCTATTTCCAAGACCTGAATCAAATTGTCAGCATGGGCTTATAATACCTGTGCTTGTAAGGTTAAAGCAGGAGGGCTGCTAGGATTGAGAACTAAGTAATAAGTTCCACACAATCCTCAGCTACAGTGTGAGATGCTATCTCAATAAATAAATAAATAAATAAATAAGCAAGCAAACAAGTAACAATAGAAAGTTTGGGAGCTGGAGAGACAGTTCAGACATTAAGAGTCCTGATCGCTCTTCCAGAGGACCTGGGTTCAATTTCTAGCACCCACATGACAACTCAAACTGTAACTCCAGTTTGAGAAGGATTTTAAATACTCTTCTGACCTCCAAGGGCACCAGGCACTCATGTGGTGCACAGACATAAATACAGGCAAAACGCCCTTACACTCAAAAGAGAAAGAAGGAAAGAAGGAAGGAGAAAAGGAAGAGAATGAGGAAGAAGCTTTAATTCCAATGCGTCTTTCTGAGTCCATCCCTGATTTTCCCAGTGATAAGTGTTTTGTGCTGAAACGGCAGAGTGAAAGGTGCTGAGAAGGCTGTGGTGAACCAAGGAGAAAGCTCAAGAACAATGGAATAGCCAGGTTGCTGACATGGGGTTGGGTCCAGAATGACTAGAAGGCAAAGAAAATGCCTTGAACCCATGCAGAAGTTCTCTAATGTGCTTAGCTAGCCTCTGAGTACTGGACTTCATTTAGTTCTCACTGCTCAGGACTGCCTTGACAGAAACAGTTACAGAATCAATGGTCTTAAGCTATCCTTCCATGGGCAGAAACTAAAAGTTAATGGAAAAGCACCGCTTTCTTTGTAAAGATTTTATTATTATTATTATTATTATCATCACCATTATCATTATTTGTGTGTGTGCGCGTGCGTGCGTGCACGTGCGTGCGTATGCTACATATGAATATCAGATCCCCTGGAGCTGGAGTTACAGGTGGCTGTGAGCCATCTGATGTGGGTGCTGGGAACTGAAGTTGGGTCCTCTGGAAGAGCGGCAAGTGCTCTTAACCCCTGAGACCCTAAGCATCAGTTTCTTAAACATACACAATAAGATACCGCATCCTCTATAATGGCAAAAATCAAAGAGATTTACAGTTTTAGAAGATGTTAGCAAAAAATGTGGAGATAGTGGAACTCTCATTTATTGCCAACAGGAATGTAAAATGGAGCTGTTTCTTTGTAAAGCAGTCTGCCTATTCCTTAAAAGGTTAAAAAAAATAGAGCCAACAATTCTACTTCTGGCTATATGTCTAAGAGGATTGAAAGTGTACAACTATATGACTATACAAAAGTCCATAGAATATTCAATGTTGCTTTATAAATAATGATAATAACCAAGTAGTAGTAACAACCAAGTAATCAATTGATAGATAAACAAAATTCGGTATAATCAAAAATTGAAATATTTGGTGGCTTAGTAGCTAAGAGCACTTGTTGCAGAGGACCTGATTTCATTTCCAGCAGCCACAAAGCATCTCACAATCATCCATAATTTTGGTTCCAGAGGATTCAACACCTTCTGCGGGCACTAGGCACATACATGGTACACATCACACACATGTGGGCAAAACACTGATACACTGATAAATGTAACATTTTAAGCAAAATTTTCCAGTTTTCATATTTTCCCAATACTATTTGATGAGTCTAGTGTGTGGTGCATGCTTATAATCCTAGGGGGTTGAGGCAGGTGAATTGGGAATTCCAAGCCAGCATAGTGAAATTCTGTATATAAACAACAGAAAGAATAAAGTATTAATACATAAAAAAGAGTGAGTGAGAGGGGGAAGAAAGGAACTGGGAGGAGTTGGGGAGGAACTGAGAGGAATGGAGTGAGAGAGAACTGTGGTCAAGATGTATTGAAAAGAAAAATAAATTAAAATATATGTATAAAAGTGTGGTGAAGCTTAAAAACTTTCTACTAAGTGAAATAAACCAGTCAGAAAAGACACATAGTGCATGATTCCTTTTATATGAACTTCCAAATAAGGCAAATTCATAAACATGGAAATTCGAGGAGAAGTAATAGAGATGCTTGTGTGGGGATGCAGAAGTGTCTGGTAATGTGTATAGGACTTTATTGGAGGGGATAAGATCTTAAAGATAGCTTGTGGTGATGGTAGCCCAACATTGCTTGTATGTTAAAAGCCATGAAATGGTACTCTTTGAAAGGGCCCAGTTTTATAGCACATAAACTTTATCTCAATAAAGCTGTTTTTAAAGAGAAGTGTTGCACAAAACAAGCACATAACAACAACTATAATAATAGCAGCTATTACTGTTATGGTGCTTCCCATGTTCGGGGTACTATGCAAAACAATTTAAGTATATGAAGCCACATAATCCACATGACAAGGTTATATGGTAGGTTCTGTCATTACCTCCACAGAATGCATAAGGGAAGTAAAATGAAAATTGAACGATTTGCCAATGGTCACACAGAGGTAAAACCAGAGTATGTTTTTAGCAGCTTCATTCTCACTTCTTTGCATATTTTCCCAGTACATTGAAGGCACTCTATAAATGTTAAAGTGATATATCTAGTGAATATTTCTATTCATCCTGCAAACATTTATAGAGCACTGTCCATGTTACCAGCAATACCAATACCTACAAGCTCATCTTTAGCTTCATCTGTCACTCAAATTCTCTCTGGAGTTGGGAGCAGATAGGTACTAAGGTTCATTCACCAAATACTAAGTCTACTATGTATCAAGTACTTCTCTAGACACTGAAGACATAACAATAAATAAAATAAACAACAATTTAGTAATGTCAGAAACTACATTCACAAAATCTCACCAACACGATTGTCCAAATGTGAGATAAACAGGTACAACATCTGTAATGGCTATTTCTGGTTGTCAACTTGACTATATCTGGAATAAGCTACCATCCAGAACTGGAGGGCTCACATGTGATCCATATCTTGAGGCTGGAAGACACAAGTTTCTGACCTGCCTCTTGGCATGGAGATCTTGAGGCATAGTGGCTATGAAAAGCTTAAGCCCAGGCAAGGTAGTACATGCCTTTAATCTCAGGAGACTAAGGCAAGGAGATCTCTGATACAGAAGATACAGGTGTGAGGTGGTACACACCTGTAATTTGGGCCACACCTTCTGCTGGAGGCCTACATAAGGACATTGGAAGAAGGAAGAGTCTCTCTTCACCTGCTTGCATTTACTTGCCAGCACATCTGTTGGAATCTACTTCTACAGAAGACCAGCTGAAACAACTATTCTCATCGGACTGAGCAACTACTAGATTCTTGGACTTCCCATTCACAACTGCATAGTTTTGGGGTAGTTGGACTACAGACTGTAAGTCTTCACAACACATTCCCTTAATATATAGAGACATTCCATAAGTTTTGTGACTCTGAATAAGACAATATCGATGGACATGCCAAAGTGGATGGGGAAAGCCCAACCCACAAGTCCTCAACCCTTCACAAAGAACTATAGGCAAATGAGGAAAGGTGAGAGTGGAAGAAGTATCCTTCCCCCATCAATCAGTTGGTCAATGACAAATTGTCATCCCTAAAAAAACAGAAGTAACATTTATAGAAGTAAATGCATGAACATAAGTATACACATGCATGTGATAATGATTAGTTTTAAAGAAGAGGCCAGAAAATTGATAAAAGCCAGAGGGGTTTATGTGATGGTTTGAGGGGGAAAATGGAAGGGAGAAGTGTTATAATTATATCATAGTCTCAAAATTCCCCTACATCAAACAAGCAACAAGCTGTAATCTTATGGTGCTAATATTCTAGTACGTTAGAGAGACAATAAACAGAATATGTAGAATGGTGTTGAGTACTGTTCCTTCAAAACCCAAGTCCACCAATGGTGAGTAACCTTATTTGGAAGTGAGGATCCTACAGATTTAATTAACTTAGATAATGTCCTGTGAAATTGGTGTGTTCTAATCCAGTGATTGATGTCATTTGGAGAAAAGGGAAAGGTCTAAGGACATAGCGCAGTAATAGCACTTAGCTGGCATACTAAAGTCCTAGGTTCAATTCTCAGCACTGAAAAAAAAAACAGAGGAAATTGGATAATTGGATACAAAGACACACACACACACACACACACACGAGAAGAATGTCATGTGGTGAGTTATGATGGCTAATATCCATTGCCAACTTGATAGGGTTTATAATCACAATAGAAACAAATTTCTGGAAATGCTTGTCAGAGGATTATCTAGATTATTTCAACTGAGGTAGAAAGAGTTATCCATCCATGGGCTGGCATTCTGGAGTGTATAAAAAGGAGAGAGAACTGAGCACAAGAATGCATCTCTCACTCTGCTTCCTGCCTGTGATGCAATGTAGCCAGATGCTTCAAGTTTCTGCTGACTTGACTTCCCTGCAATGATGGACATGTACCTTCAAAACTGTGAGCCGAAATAAACTCTTTTCTCCCTTAAATTGCTTTTACCAGAGATTACAGCAACAGAAAAAGCAATTAATATATAAAATTAGTATCAGAAGTGGTGTTCTTTTTTTGTTTTGTTTTGTTGTGGGGGTTTCAGGTTGTTTTTGTATGTTTTGCTTTGTTGTGTTTTACTATGTAGCTCTGCTGACCTGGAACTTACTGTGTAGACTAGGTTGACCCTGAAGTCACACACATTACCTGCCTCTGCCTCCCAAGTGCTGGGATAAAAGGCATGCGCCACCATACTCACCTCAGTTGGGGGCTATTGCTATGATAATCCTGACTATGTAGTTCTTAGGCCTTTGAAACTTTTTTATGGCTAGAATATGGAAGAGTGTGGTACTTTGGGCTAGAAAAAGCCTAACATGCTGAAAGTAGATTTAATGGGCCATTCTCATGGGACCTTGGAAGAACTGAGAAGAGTGTAGACAGTGGAAACCAAGCTCATGAGATTTCAGAGGGGAACAAGGACTCTTGGGAAAGCAGGTCATGGCCGTTCATGTGATAGTTTGTCCAAGAATCTTTCTACATTCTGCTTGTGCACTAAGAATGTGAGTGAGGTTTAACTTGAAGGCGATGAACTAACTTGCTTGATAAAGGAAATTTCAAGATAGAATAGCACTTGAGCATGGCTAATGTTTACTATTCTGATCCAGGTCTACTGTAAGAAGGAAAAAAGTGAAGCAGAAAGATATTAAAATGGTGTATGTTGGTGAGGAAAAGAATGTGAGCAAGTACAACCTTATAGACAAGGCAGCTTTGAAAGTAGCTATAACTGTTAAGGAGACTAACATCATTAAAGAGAATTTCAGTGCTTTGCACTAGGACAGTAAGAATGCTGTCACAAGGATAGGACAACACCCATCAGAGGCTCCATCTTATAAAGGTACAAGTTCACTTGAAGGAAGAGAGTTTAAAGTGAAAGGATTCCCAGCTCCTCAATGGCAACAGCCTAAGGAAGTGTTTCCATGTGGTCAGCATGCAGAGGTTAGTTGATACAGCTGTGATCCAAGTGAGACGGGCTACATTTTGAGCTAGCAGCAGAACTCAGTGGTAGCATCTATGTGGTACTAGTTTGGAAGCATGAAAACTGGAAGATTGAAGAGCTCATAGAACCTTTCTCCATGGTTTCAGAGAGCCAGGCAATGTGGGCAAGGTTGGAGGCCCACTGAGGAGACCCTGAAAGGCTATTGTGTGAAGCTGTAAAGGTCAAAGTTGCAGTGGAGACCCTAGGTTGTCAGCGGTGCCAAAACCATAGAATGTCTGCTGAGGAAACCCACAGACTATAGAATGGACTCAACCCAAAAGAGAGGCTATATGTTCTGCATGTTGCAAAGCTAGAGAAGCAGGCCTCTCCAAGCCCTTTAGAGCCTGAATGGTTTCATCTGGAACCCCAGATGTGAGATGTGGAGCTTCAAAGTTTGGTATGATCTCTGCTGGGTTTTTGGTCTTACGTCAGTGCAATCATTCCTTGCTATGTCCCCATGCTTCCCTTTTGGAATGGGAATCTTTATTCTGTGCCATTATATCTGTTAGAAGCATATAACTCATTTTCTGCTGTTATAGGGACTCACAGTTAAAGATTGCCTTAAGTCTCAGATGAAATTTAGTTTTTAGGATTTATTTTCATTTTATTCATATGAGTGTTTCATTTGCATATGTGTATGTGTACCACCTACATGCCTGCTACCTGCAGTGGCCCGAAGACACGATCAAAACTTCCAGAACTATAGATGGCTATGAATTAACACGTGGGTGCTAGAAACCCAACCCAGGTCTTCTGCAAGCACAGTAAGTGCTCTTAACTGCTAAGTTCCCTCTCTAGCCCTGACTTTGGATTTTTAAACACTGTTAAAATTACAAAGCATTCTGAAGAGTTTCTACTTGCCGTATTTTGCATTATGAGACATTGTAAGCTGATGAGTAAAGGGGGTAGAAGGTTAATGGCTTAAAAATTATGTGCTTAGGTCTAAAGTTGACAAGGGGCACAGCCGTGATTGTTGATAATGATTGCCAACTCAATAGGAATCAGAACTATTGTGGGAAAAATCTCTGGCAATGTTCATGAGAGATTATGGTTATTATGTTAATTGAGGTGGGAAGGGAAGACATATACCCCACAAACATGGAGAGTACCATTCCATGGATTAGGGTCCTGCACCAAATACAACTAAGAAAGAGAATTGAATGAACAAGACTTTGTGTGCTATGGGAGAAGACGAACAGAGTCAGGAAAACACAATATTTTGGGAACTATGCATTGAAAAGGAATGAGAGACACTCACGTGTGTGTCTGTGTGTCTGTGTGTGTGTCATATGTGTCTGTCTGTCTGTCACTCCCTCTCCCTCCCTCCCTCCTCTCTCTCTCTCTCTCTCTCTCTGTATACATACATGAGTGGGAAAATATTGACTGATGAGATTGGAGATTCTATTGCCAAGCTAAAGAATTTGGACCTTCTCTTATAGGCAATGAAAAGTTTTGAACATATTTTCAACACGGCAGGTGGAGCACCCACATGGGTATTGTAGGCAGCAAACATGCTACACTACAAGATGACTTCAGTATTGGTTTGTTATTGTTGTTCAGCAGAAACCATGGTACTACATCTCTTTTTGCCTGCCACCTCCCAGAGTCATTTCCCAGAAGCCTCTGTAGCCAGTGAGATTGTTCCAATTCTCCTTATCCAAGGTCTATCTTTGCCAAGGAATGTGTGCTAGAGGAGGAAAGAGCCCCGCCCCCCAAACCACTTCTCACCACTGCCAGGATCCAGTCAATACGAATCTGTAATCTGTCGTGATGTTGAGAGCCATGAAGCACTTTCCTCAGATGGTGGCATCTGTTCAAATTGGGTCTTGTCTACTAGATTCTCACAGCTCTATCTATGCACAGACCTTCTCCTACACCTGTTAGCTGCCAAGTACAAAATGGGAATATCAAAATTGAAAAGAAAATCAGGATCTGGAGGTGTCTTTCGATGGTCGAGCATGTTCTTACCATGTGCAAGTCTCCGGTCTTGCCAGTCATGGTGTCACACACCTTTAGTCCCAGCACTTGGTTGGGAGGCCAGCTTGGTCTACATAGCAAGATCCTATCTTTAAAAATCTTTCCCTCAGAAAATTTAGTGTCCAGAGGAACTCAATTCTGTGGAGAAGACTCTGAGAACTAGAAAGACTGATTGCACCTATTTACTGACAGCAGTGACCACTAGTCTAGGAGATTACTACTTTAATGCTTTTCTTGGACTATTTCCTGGGGTTTGCTGTTCGAAAGAGACAAGAGGCATCAGCCTTTAGAGAGTGGTAAGGTAGGAAAGTAACCATTTGTGTGGAACACAGAAAAAGAGAAAAGGACTACGCTTTTCTCTTGGGTATCCTTACAGAGATAGCGGTGCTTAAAACTAAGACAGCTTTTAGCTAATTAATTAACTACGCTGCCAGCCCCCTTCCCCCTAGTGGGGATGGGGTGATATGTAACCAAAGTACTTGTCAGCCTCTAACAACTGCAGTGAGCAAGCCTAATAGGCTGCTGTAGAGTTTCGTTTTAGGAGAAATTTTCTCTCTGAAGATGATGTGTAAGCTTGATCCTGTCAGAACATAAAACCACATAACCCATCATGTTTCCAATTTTGTCCTAGCTGCCATAAAACTTTGAGCCAAATTCAGAGTCCAATTATAATCCAGTTCATTTTAGGTACCTGGCAACATCTATTTGTGCTTCTTTTCCATAGTTGCTGGTCTGTTTTCTTCCATATTTTTATCCCCAATTTTCTTTCTTTCATATTATAAACTGATGAGTCGCCTAATATCCTCTTTAAAGTAGGCTAGATATAAATCTCACATAAACTAAACTATATTTACAGATGCTAAGGGGATTTAAAACAATGAAGAACCTTTCAAGAAACAGATGATATTTGGCCTAAAGGAAATCAGGCTTCTAAGGAAATGATTACTATCTTCAAATATTCAATAGACTATCAGAAGGGTAATGTAGTAGAATTATTCTGCATAACTCCGAAGTGCACAGCCAGAAGTAATGGGTGAAAAGAACAGGGAGACAGAGCCCAAGGGAGGAAACCTCTCCCGGGGGGGCTTAATCAGCAAGGCGAGTTCACTAGCACTGGAGGCCCTCAAATAGTGACTGCATGGTATCATTTTGAGGGTCTGTTGCAATAGAGAGTGGAAACATATTAAAAAGGATGGTTTCAAGTCCCTTTATAGCCCTAACATGTGCAAGACATCATCCTAACTGTAAATTAGAAGACAGGATGGAAAAGAGGAAGGTATAGAGGGAGAACAGGAAAGAAGCAAAGACTCACCAAATACTGGGATATTCTAGCCCAAATGAACCTTGGCTACTTCAGAGACATTCATAAGGGGAATAACGAGCTATAAACAGAACCCAAGCCTGCACTAACCCAATCCTATTCCACGTGATTCTTATAGGGAAAAAGGAACCTAAAAGTCCTTTCCATTGCTCCTTATACCATAGGCTGGTGTTCAGAGTTTAAAGGGAACTTTAGAGATCATGTGGTTCAAATCCCTTGTTTTATAACCCAATGAAGAGACTCAGAGGGAGCTGGCTGTGGTGGCTCATGCCTGTAATTTCAGCATCTGGATAGAGTGTTACAAGTTTGAAGTCAGCCTGGGTTTATATAACAAGATTCCATCTAGATATATAGGTAGGTAGTAGGTAGGTAGGTAGAAAGAAAGATAGACAGACAGAGAGACAGACAGATCAAGGCAGACCTTGTGGAATGGAAGGTAATAATCAACCTATTTCACCTCACTTAGAGCTGCTCAAGGACAAAACCAAGTTTTCTTTCAATTCTTCAACAAGGCTTGGTGTTGGCTCCTTGCACATGGTGGGTACACAATTAGCAGCTGGGAAATTGAACTCAGAAGAATTGTCCCAAAGTGCCAAAACTATACAATAGGCCTTCTAACCTTGTGATACTTTCTATGACAAAATACTGTTCACTTCTTTTTCTTTCTTTCTTTCTTTCTTTCTTTCTTTCTTTCTTTCTTTCTTTCTTTCTTTCTTTCTTTCTTTCTTTCTTTCTTTCTTTTTTTCAAGACAGAGTTTCTCTATGTAGTCCTGGCTGTCCTGGAACTCACTCTGTAGACCAGGCTGGTCTCGAACTCAGAAATCCACCTGCCTCTGCCTCCCAGAGTGCTGGGATTAAAGGCGTGCACCACCACCACCCGGCTTAGGCTTACTGTTCATTTCTAGTCAAACAGATTTTCACATCTCTGTTTCAGAAGCCTGGAGCCATACAATAGTAGACAGGAGGTAAACTGTGCCCTCAAGGAACAAATGTTCTGCCTGTGGGCTGTCCATTTGCAGTCATGGAAAGCTTCGTTCTCACTTTTGCATACTCACTGCCTCGTACTCTTCAGATCTCAGTTCATCAGCGACCCCTTCTCTCATTCTCAGTGTAGGCAGGTCCCTCTGATAGATGCTGTCTGCGAGCCCTTTTCTTTGCCCAGCACAGCAAGTTTATAATTGCATATTGACTGGTGCAGTTCTTTGTTGCTTACCATCTGTTTCCTTGTTAACACTCAAGGGTAGGTGTTCCTCTGTCCATTGTTACCCTTCACACTCAATGTCATAGGTACAGTAAAAATCCTGGTACATGGTAGGGGTAGGTAAGCAATAAGCAATCCATATTTGTTGAATGCCTGGACTAACATCCTAACATATAGATAGATATATCATAATTACAATTTAGTGTGATAAGGATATAAGGCAGTATATTCAAATCACGTCCTTAGGAAGGAGACAGCCAGTTTGGGCATCAATGGGGCTAGTCTAGGATGGCCTCATGAAATGTCTATGCTGCTAGGCAACCATAGGGAGAACAACAACACACAGCTTTTTGAAAGTGTCTCTTTTTCAGACAAAGCCAGGTACATTTCATAATTCCTTTATTTCCCTATTCCTTCAAGAAGCAGACTGTTCTGCTTGAGTGAAATCAACTAAGTCCAACTGGCAGTCGACCACAGAGGGTTACCCCAGTAAGCTTAGAGATGGGGTTCATAGATTGTGCTGTCCCTTAGCATTCTCATCGATAGCAGCAAGACTGAGAATAACAATTGGTTCTGGATTCAGGAGACAGTTTTGAACCTTTTGGTAGGGCAAGACCTACTCTCCAGCAGAAGAGTGTTGCCCCCTGGTGGTAATAATAATGTTGATCAGATGATCATTAGTGGGTATGATCTTTGCTAGAGTGACCAACCTTTCCAGTTTGCCCACAATTGTTTTTAATCACTGAAGAAGGCCCTAGATCCCGCTGAAGGCTCTGAAAGCCAGTTAAACCAGGGCATTTGGCCATGCTTCTCCAGGATGTTCATTCAGCCTACCCAGCAGACACACGAACTCACTACAGAATTCATGACTCCCAAAACTAGGAATTCAGTTTGGACAGAGCCTTTGAGATCCAGCCCATTTTCCAGATGAAAAAGCAAATTCTAAAAGAATGGAAAAAACCTCCGTCTTTAATATCGTGTTACAAATTAACAGCAGAACCAAGAATAGCATCTAAGCATGCAGACCCGCAGCCTCATGTTCCCTGCCCATACGTAGCACCTCCTCAGCTACTTGTCAGTTTGTGAGGCTCTCCAGTTCTACAGGAGGTCTGTCCTAAATCACCTTGCCCTGCTCCCTAGGCCTTTTTAAAAAAACCTTCCCCCTTTAAAAAAACGGGTACTAATTTTTTTACCCTCTAAATGTGTAGCAAGGAAAATAAGCCAAGAAGATGGGGCACCTCCCACACGCATGCCCTGACAGACCACTTTGCCCTTAAAAGCTTCCCCATCCTTTGCTACTTTACCCCTCCCTGCTCCCACCCTTTTTAAGTTTTTTTTTTGTCAGCCCCGCCCCAAATCCCATCCCCAGAAATACTAGACAGGAGAGCAACTATAGCTTAGGGCAGTCTCAGGTTTGTCCAGTGGCCCAAGGAAGGGCATCTGGCTTGGCAGTTGAAGAAGAGATGGGGAGGGAGGCTTCCGAAATCACCAGGTGGGATGGATTTGAGAACTGAAAGCCGAGAGGTAAAGCATTCCTGCCTCCCTGCCGCTGCACTGGGAAAGAAGCTACCTTGCCAGACTTCCTAACCCTGGCAAGTCTGTCGCTTAGGTCCTAGTTTCCTGACCGCCTAAATTTACATGTCCTTCTTTGTTCCCTTGATCCCTGACAAGGACCCCCCCTCAAAAAAAAATCAGCTCCTGCCTCTCCCCTCCACTGAGACAAATTTGCAAACTCCCACATCTCTGTGGAAACGGCAGAGAGCAGGAGAGAAGAAAAAAAGGAGAAAAATCCACCCACATGCCAACAAACTGGAAAAAAAATAACCCAGGCCTTGTCTCACTCAGCTGTTGGCTTGCCTCTCCCTCCCACTGTGGCGCCTGCTCCTGCCTCCTGGACAGAGACCTGGAACTGTTCAACTTTCCTGTTCCAAGCAGGCTTTTGTCAATATCCCCTGCCTCCAACCCCACCCCAGCTACCAGAGTGAGAGTCTCGTGGATTCCGGGAGCAGGAGAGCTAGAAAGGAGAACTAACAGAGCCAGTAAGTGCTTGTAGCCTGCTTTGGATCCTGCGCTCCGCTCTGCTCCGTATGGGATCCCTCTTCTTGTCCCATGAAAATAAGTCAAGGAGATTGGTCACAAGCTCTCCCTGCCAGGCTCTTTGCTCTCAAAAGCTCTCCCTTGCCTTCTCATGCCTCCTTGCCACGCTCCTCAAGCTCTGTTTTGAATCTGATTTTATGTGCTTCCATCTTTTCGTGGTCTCCTGTTTCTTCACCGTCTCTCCTAGTTCTGGGCACCATTCAGAAAACAAGACTGAACAGGACAAAACAAAATGGAGTGTGTTGCTAGGAAGGAAAGATCTGGAAATAGTTAAGAATTATTGAGGAAAATGTGTTTAGCCTGTGGGTAGGAGATTATGAACAGCGCAGGAAGATAGAATCGAAAAGAGGGTTTACCTTACCAGATGAGGTGGCCCGGAGAGGGGGCTATTACATGGACAGTTCCCCACCCACCCACCCACCTCCACTTCCCCTCCAGGCCTCCAGGAAGCAGAAGGAATAGTGAGTGAAAGATGCAAGACAGATTTAAATGGCAGTTTTGTTTCTTCTTTCCAAATTCTCGTTATTTCATCCCCTTTTCTTACTGTGTGGGATCTCTAGAATATGGAGATACAGGCTTTCCTGTAGCTACAGCTCACAAAAGAGAAAAATGGGCATCTATGTTATTCATCTAAAAGAAAGAGCGCTCCCTGCTTTACCATTACATATAATGCTTGATGTAGGCTTTTGAAGGTTTTTTTTTTTTTAAGTCAAGTTAAGGAAATTTCTTCTTATTCCTAATAGGTAGGAAGTTTATTTGTCAAGAACATGGGTTAAGTCTTATTGAATACTACTTCCTTTGCATCTTTTCTAATGACCATATGTGTTTTCTTTCCTTTTCTCTTCTCTACACATTTTCAATGAGCTAAGAGATGGCAACATGGCTCAGTGGATAATGATGCTTGCCACTAAACCTGACAGGCTGGGTTTGCTTTCTGGGTACCAGTGTGGAGGAGAGAACCAACTCCCACAGCTGTCCATTGATCTCCACATGCATGCTAGGGCAATGGGGATTCCTTCGAAAACATAGTTTGACAAAAGAAGCTCAAAAATGAGCTCAAAAAAATAGATAACTTATAATACACAAATTTATCCTAAAGAGACACTGTCTAACTTAGGGGCAAAAAACACTAGGGGAAAATGTTGCTGGAAGTATTCAAACAGATGGATAGCTATAGCAGGCATAGTGGCGTATACATGCAATCCTAGCAGTAGATTGTGTAAATTCAAGGATAGCTTTGGCTACACACTGAGTTCCAGGCCATCCTGTCTCAAAACAGCAACAACAAATCATAAGTCACAGAAAATGCCAAGCAATCTGTAGAAATCTCCAAAGAATCTAGATTTTAAAATCAAAATAAATCCAGAAACTACTAAGAGAATGTAGCATGATCATATGAGACAAAGTCAACATGCAAAAATCAACTGCTTCTTATGTATCAGCAATAAACAATTAGAATTTGACATGTTAAGACAGCAAGACGATTTTCAATGAAATACTTATATATAAATATAACAACATAATAGGTATATGATCTTAATGTACAAAACATTGATGACAAATCTAAATAAAGAAAGAATTATTCTATGGTCACAGACAAGCAGACTAGAAATTGCTAAAATCGGTCTTTTCCAACTTAATATCTAGATAAGATGTCATTGCAGCCAAATTCCTATCAAGCTTACATTGTGGGTATATACAAAATGATTCTGAAGTTACTACAGAAAGGCCAAAGACCTGTTACAACTACAATAGTTAAGAACAAAATTGGAGGATTCGCAATATCCAGTTTCAAGGTAATCACAAGTGAGTGAGAGTACACAAGGGAATGCACACATACATCAACAGAGAAGAACTAGAACAAATTCTGAGATATATGCAATAGAACTTAATGGAAATATGAGCTGAAGTTAAAAAAGAAGAATGAAGTGAAGGTCTGTTTATACACATTCCTCCCTGAATTAGAAGAAGGTGGCTGATACAATCTCAAATTTCACGGTCCCCTTTTAAAACAAGCTCCTTGTCACATAGTTCACACAAGAGAGCAATGGAAGCCATGTTATAAAACAGAACGGTTTCTGCTTAGATAAAAGATGCAGCAAATACAAACTTCCTCCATGGACTAGAGTGTGGAATACAAGTTCTCCCTCATCACTATAATTTCATTTTAGAAATGGTGTAACAAGGGTGTGCCTGGTGGCCCTGGCCTATCATCCTAGCCACCCAGGAGTCTGACAGAACCACAAGTTCAAGGCCTGTGAGTCTCTGTCTCAAAATAGAAAGGAAATGATGGACTAGGTAGGTATGCAGCTTAGTAGTAGAGAGTTTTCCTAGCATGCGTGAGGCTCTGGATTCAAGAGAGAGAGGGGGGGAGAGGGAGAGGGAGAGGGAGAGGGAGAGGGAGAGGGAGAGGGAGAGGGAGAGGGAGAGGGAGAGAGGGAGAGGGAGAGAGGGAGAGAGAGAGAGAGAGAGAGAGGGAGAGGGAGAGAGGGAGAGAGAGAATAAAGAAATGAGTGTAAGTGACCTGTTAGAAAGCTCAACTTTTCTTCCAAAGTTTAAGGTTGCTCTTCCCCCTCCCCCCTAGTTCCATTTAACCCCAGTACTTGGGAGAGTGAGTCAGGAGGAGAGCTGAGAGTTGAAGGCCAGCCTAGGATATATAATAAGTTCAAGAGCAGCCTGGAATACCTTTAGATAGTGAAATACTATCTAAAGTGGAAAAAAACTGAGGAGGAGAAGGAGGAAAGGGAGGAGGAAGAGGAGGAGAAGGACAAAAAGGAGGGAATGGTTCAGTGAAGAGCACTGGCTGTTCTTCCAGGGGATCTGGGTTTGGTTCCTAGCACCCATATGGTGGCTAAAAATCTTCTTTAACTCCAAATCTGAGGAACCCGATGCCCTCTTCTGGCATCCATGGACACTGAATGCCTGTGGTACATGGACATACATATAGGCAAGGCACTCTCACACATAAAATAAGTCTTTTTTTAAAAAAAGAGAAAAATTCCAAGCCTTGTGTGCCAAAGATCTCTTTGCCCTGTAATTTGTGTGTTAATGAAGCATGAGACGGAAATTGAAAAAAGGGACAGAGAATAAACCGACAGAGAAAAGAATACTGATGGGGGAAGGGAGGAAACAAATCAAATTATCTATTTATAGAAAGGGGGTAAAAGATCAGGCCAGGATCTGTAGCACCCTTGGACAGACTGTACCCAACACTTTGATGTTCAGCCTCAGCAAAATCTCCCAATTTGCAGCTGTAAGAGAAAAGGAAAGCAGCTATAAAGGGAAATAGTCCATGTAGTGACAACACCTTGTCAGAGAAGAAAGGTGGATAAGTAAAGTAGATACGCGTAGAATGATGGTGGTTCTTCATTTTCTGTTGTGACTCATCTGTCTGAGAATAACAGTAAAGGTTCCAGCCTACACACTGACCCCAGAAAAACTGTAAATCATACAGCCTATCAAATTTTGCCTGTAATTCAGCATCTCTGAGTGTGCTCTAAACCATCTAGTCCACAAACAGCTGCGTAGGATTTCTGTGTTAGAGAATATAGAGAGGTTGTTTTAATAGCCACAAGAGTTCGAAGTGCAGTGGTAAAAGCCTGTAGTCCTAGCTGCAACAAGGACCTAAGGCAGGAGAATCACTGGAATGCAGGAGTTTGAGGTTACAAACACAGCAGGAACCTATTCAAATACAAAGAAAGAAACCGGCATGACCAATAAGTGGATTGCATTGGCATACAGTCTGCTTAGTCAAAGAGGAAGCCTGGGTTTATGACTGTGGCAGCGAAATGGATGATGGAACCTTTCTCTGAGGAAGCAAACACTCAAACAGGAAACCATATCTGAAGAAAATTACTGAATGGACCGCTATGTTTCCTCAGTCATTGGGAAGACATCCATGAGATAGATGTAGGTAGAATCTGGTGTTCAAGAGAGAAATGGAGGCTGGAGCTACAGAGCTGGCAGCCATATTGTACGTGATTAGTAAGCATGGAGGGATGAATAGGTCACCTGCAAAGACTACACAGAGCAACCCATTGAATATACAAATGGACAATGCATGGTGACTAAGAACCCAGAACTGTGGCATACAGCCTGCAATAACCTGTCTAGAAGATTACCCTTTACTTAAAGTAAGACTTATAGGAAGCTAGGTGGTTACCTCTAGTGACCTTCTAGAAAACTAAATAATGACTTCCCTAACACTTGACCGCAAATGATAAGGATTTGATAAATAACTGACAGTTTCCCAAGTTTTTAGTCCCCCTTTCAACTTAAAAGTACAGAAAGGTAAATATGTACCCCTAACTAATCACATACCCTTCTAGTTGCTGAAGGCTTCCAAAGCAAAACAGTCTCTAACTGTGGCACTCCTAAAGCTTACCTCTTCTCTAATATGAACCTTTCCTCCTCTACCTGCCTCTGAGTCTTTACCAAAACAAACTGGTGGCAGATTTCCTTGCTATAGCAAGCTCTAAATAACAGCTTTTGTGATTCTCATTTGGCTTGTCTCTGCCCTCCCCCCTGCCCAAGAATGAGAAAAGGGCTTGAACATAGCTTTATTAAAAAATAAAGAGACAGAAGAAAAAGTGACTGAGATGTAGGGGCCCAAGGTATAAAGAGCAAACCCAGGAAGAGTGTGTGTCACCAAAACCAAATGGAGGGAGTGGTCTACAGTGCCAAATATTACACAAAACAGAGTCTGAATCAACTAGATTTAGAAACAAGATCATTGGCAGTGTTGCAGAGAGCAGTTTCCATGGAGTAGTGGGCGTGGATGGCAAATTACAATGGGCTAAGAAGGAAAGAGTTGAAGGCGAAAAGAAAAGAGGTTAAGAGGTGACTGAGGAGAAAAAGATTAAAAAGTGAAGGGGAGGCAAGGAGGAGGGACAGTAGCAGTAACACCTTTTGTCCCTGACTTGAAGGAGGGGGGATAGGTAGAAGCTAGAGAGCAGTGAACTCCCCACCCCCACCCCCACCCGACAGTGTCTTTGTTTATGCGGACCTTTATGTAGCATGAACTTCATGAGATTTAAGTACACATTTAAATTAATTTTACCTTGTTTACAAAATTGTGTGATCATCACAATCCACTTTTTTTTCTCTTGAGATGGGAGTTGTTCAAGCTGGACTAAACTGAGTTCAAGCAATCCTTCTGCTTCACTATCCAGAATGGTCGGAACCAAAGGCACAAACCGCCATCCCCAAATCCAATCTATTTTTTTTTTCGAGACAGGGTCTCTCTGTGTAGCCCTGGCTGTCCTAGAACTCACTCTGTAGACCAGGCTGGCCTCAAACTCAGAAATCTGCCTGCCTCTGCCTCCCAGAGTGCTGGGATTAAAGGTGTGTGCCACCACAGCCCAGCACCCAATCTATTTTTTAAAACATTTCTATTTCCTCTAAAAGATAACTTATGCCCAGTTTCTCCTTATCCCCACCCTGCCCACAGTCAATTACTTATCTGCTTTCTGTTACTATATATTTGTATTCCATGGAACATTTCTATAGATGGAATGATAGTATGTATATGGGGTGGGGATTGTGTCTGAGTTTTTTGACTGAGCAAAATATTTCTGAGGTTCATAAATGCTGCAGCATGTATCACTGCTCCAGTGCTGAGTAACATGATTATATTGTGTTTTGTTTAGATATTTGTCAGTTAGTAGAAAATCGGACCTTTTGCCTAGTTTGAACAAAAAGGCTATGACATCGGAATATAATTTTCTTCTGTACACTTGAGTTTTCATTTGTCTTAGGTATTTAGAGGTATAATTGTAGGGCATGGATTTACTACAGTGTGCATGTGCAGGTCAGAGGACAACTTCCGGGTGTCAGTTCTCTCCTTCCAACACCTGGGTTCCAGAGATTGAACTCAGGTCATTAGACTTGCAACAAGAGTCTTTATCCACTGAGCCATCTCGTGGCCAAGACAATGCTTTCATTAATTGATTACATTTACAAGAATTATATAATTTAATGGCATTTATTACACATATCATGTGAACTATCCCCCTTTCCTAGTTCTAAATCACTTTCATGGCTTCAAAAGAAAACTCCCATACTCATTTATCAGTCATTATTTATTACTCCCTAACCCCAGCTTACATAGCAGCCACTCGTCTGCTTTGTATTTATCTGTATTCATTTTGTGTGGTGATTCATATAAATGTTAACCATGGGATAGGTGACCTGTTGTGTTCACTGAACATTGTGTTTTCAAGGCTCATCTACATTGTAGTATGTATCAATATCTTCTCCCTTTTCAGAGTTGAAAATATTAAATTGTACTGCAGGTATCATATTTCATTTCTTCACTCACCAGTTTGTAACCATTTGTGCTTTTTTGTTTAGAATTTTTATTATTATAAATAACTCTTCTATAAATATCCATATACTTATATTTGCTTGCATTCTTGTCCCCAACTGCTTTGAGTTCATGCCTAAGAGTGGAATTACTGGCTTATATGGGGATTCTGTGTTTAACCTTTAGAAGAAATATCAAACAATTTTCCACAGAGGCTTCATGATTCTGCATCCACATGAACAATATACAAAGATTCCAATTGTCAACACTTCCGTTTTAAAAAATTATACATACTCTAGTAGGTGTGAAGTGACTTTGGTTATTTTGTTTGTTTGTTGAATCAGGGTTTCTCTATGTAGCCATGGCTTGCCTGAAATTCAGTAGGTAAACTAGGCTGGCACACAAAATATTTTTTCTTCTATCCCCTGGGAACTCTACATTTCCAATTACATTACTCTGCCTATGACTTTGAATGTTGAAGGAACCACAGAAAAGTGTGCAGGATCATTTAGTGTTTTCTCAAGGAAGCTACTGAAGTTGAGAATTTGATAATAGCTGGGCATGGTAGCACAAACAAAATCCTAGCCCTCAGGAGGTTGAGGCATAATCATGAGACCTGTCTGAACAATGAAATAAGATCTGGTCTCAAAACAAAATCTGTGGGATAGCAGGGTACACAACTGTATGAGCAAGTGTTACGCTGATCACTGGTGAGAAAGAATTATCCTATCAATCCATGCAATTCATGATTACATCCTGTTAGGTTACATCGTATAGCCAGGCCTGGCTTCTGACCTTGCCTTTCCCTCCAGGACTCTTATGGACCATATAGATTACTGGGCACTCTTTTCTATTAGTTGTGGTAGGCTGGCTTAAACTTTGAAAACTAACACCTTGAAATGACTTCCCACATACATAAACAAGAAATGTATTTGGCTAGTTATGCTGGCACATACCTAGAATCCCAGCACTCAGGAGGTGAGATCAGCGAGATCATGAGTTTAAGACCAGTCTCGGCTCTGTCAAAGTAGAGGATCTTGTTTATGCAAAATCTACTGCAGGTCTAGCAGCTTTTCAGAATAGTTCCTTTCTAAGTGGTAACTCAGACAGTTAAGCAAAGGAAGGCTCTACCATCTTTGTGGCCAACTCATGTAGCTTATGGTTGTCATTAGCAAAAGAGAGAGTAGGCCGATTGTGCACCAGCTATTAAATTGCACAACCCATTGGCCAGGACTAGCCAATGGCCTCACCAAATTCTTAGAAGACTGGAAAGTTTGGTAAGTAGTAAACACCTCTGTCACACCTTCCGATACTTCTAATGCCAAAAATTCAGTCTCAATAATGAAATTCCAACATTTCTAATGTCATTTTCTCTTATAGTTTACCAGAGACATAATGAACCAACTGCAAAATAGACCCATAACTAGTAAAGGGTATGGGGATGAGACTATTTGATTTAACCTTTTCTGATAATTAAAGTGATGCCACATATTAAAAATTGAACATTACACAAATATTTAATGAAGAAAATAAAAAGTCCTTTATAATTCCCAAGATAACCATTACTTATAATTTGCTACACACTCTTTCTATTTTCTATGCTATTTAAAAAGGATTTGTATGCACACAGTCTTTTGAAAGTGCCTTGTTTATTTGTTACTGTGTATTTGAAATCATTCTATAAATACAACATAATTTACTTGAGCAATTTTCTATCAATGAGTAATCAGCTTTTGAATTTTAGTGTGGGTTTTGTTTATCCCTTGATTCTACTTAGGATATTATTTGACAAATGTTTAACTTTACATGATTGAATTTATCTATCTTGTATTGTTATCTGAAAAAAAGTAAGCAAAAGTCTGTGTATGGGATTATCCTTGTGTACAAAAGCAGAAAGTACGAAAATATGTTTACATATAGAAGTGAAGGATGGCTCAGTTGCTAGGTAGAATATATACCTTGCAAGCACAGTCACCTGAATTCAATCCTCACAGCCCACATAAAAATGGCAGGTATGGTAGCCTACATGTGTAATGCCAATGCTGCAGAGACAGACATATCAGAATCCTTGACCAGTCAGTCTAGCCTAGTGGATGGGTTCTGAGCCAATGAGTGACTGTCTTGAAGGAGGTGGATGATCCTCCTATGAGTGATGCCTAAGATTTTCCTGTTGCCTCCAATCCCATGCATACAGCATACACACAAATATATACATATTCAAGCCCAGTAGAAAAAGAAGAAACAATGAATACACTAGATGTCAATACAAATATTTACTATGTAGAGTTCAAGGGGAACAGCTGAGTGAGGGCAGACTATGGACAATAATTTCCACAATACACTTTACATATGGTTTGAATTTTTTTTTTTTTTTAGCAATTTGTATTAGTTTCTTATCTCTGGCATAACACATGACCACGACCATGGCTGAAATAACATACTCAGGGTCAGCAAGATGGCTTATCAAGTAAAAGTATTTGCCACAAAACCTAACAACCTGAATTCAATCCTTGGGAACCACATAATGGAAAGAGAGAGTTCACTCCCATAAGTTGTCCTCTGACCTTCTTCACATGTGCACCATAGCACATGCACACATGTGAGCACACTAAATAAATCAATGGAAAAAAAGAAAACACTCAGCATGCACAAGACCCTGGGTTCAATCCTCAGTTTTGGAGATCAGAGCCCTGAAATGGGTTTTCAGGGCTAAAAGAGAAGGACCTTGTCTTTAGTGTTAAGGGGAGTATTTCTGTGTTACTTTCGTTACCAATTCTAACTTTTAAAGGCTTACCACATTCCTTGGTTTATGACCACTCCCTTCAAAGTCATAAATGTAAAGTTTTAATTTCTCTTCTTTCTCCGCTTTCGCCTCCTGTCTCCTCTTTCCCTCTCTTCCTCTCTTATTTCCATAACTTGTTACACTTTTCTAACTCTCCTCCTTTCTCCTTCACTTGTAAGTATCATTGTAATTGGATTGAGCCCACCCAATCAATCCAGCATATTCTTTCTATTATCAAGAGCATTACCTTAACATCTACAAATTTCTTTGTGCCATGTATGTGTTCTCCAAAAATTCATATTTGAGCCCACATGGTGTCAGTTTTAAGAAGTATGGCCTTTGGAATGCTCCACCTTCATGAATGTGATTGGCAATCTTATAAAGGAGGCCTGAGGAATCTTGTAAGTTCCTTTCTGTCCATTAATCATGTGAGAGTGCATTAAAAAAAAGAGGCCTGCCGCCATTTGCACTGGGGAGCCAGGAAACTCTACAGTCTTCTGTGCATAGCCCGCCAGGAGAGAGAGAGATCTCCCAGCAGTGCTTTCACTTTTGAGCTCAGGGGAGTAAGGACACAGGCTTACAGGCCCACAGGAGGAACAAACTCCAGCCAGAGACAACAATACCAACCAGCACCAGATGGCAAAAGGCAAGCACAAGAACCCTACCAACAGAAACCAAGGCCACGTGGCAGCATCAGAACCCAGGTCTCCCACCACAGCAAGTCCCAGATACCCCAACACACTGGAAAAGCAAGAGTTGGATTTAAAATCGTATCTCATGATGCTGATAGAAGGCTTCAAGAAATACTTAAATAACTCCCTTAAAGAAATACAGAAGGGGGCTGGAGAGACGGCTCAGCGGTTAAGAGCACTGACTGCTCTTCCGAAGGCCCTGAGTTCAAATCCCAGCAACCATATGGTGGCTCACAACCATCCGTAATGGGATCCGATGCCCTCTTCTGGTGTGTCTGAAGACAACTACAGTGTACTTACATATAATAATAAATAAATCTTTAAAAAAAAAAAAAAAGAAATACAGGAGAACATCGGTCAACAGGTAAAAGCCCTTAAAGAGGAAACACAAAAATCCCTTCAAGAAATACAGGAGATCATGGATCAACAGGCAGAAGCCCTTAAAGAAGAAACACAAAAATCCCTTAAAGAATTACAGGAAAACACAAACAATCAAGTGAAGGAACTGAACAAAACCATCCAGGATCTAAAAGTGGAAGTAGAAACAATAAAGAAATCACAAATTGAGACATCTCTGGAGATAGAAAACCTTGGAAAGAATTCAGGCATCATAGATGCAAGCATCAACAACAGAATACAAGAGATAGAAGAAAGAACGTCAGGTGCTGAAGGTACCATAGAAAACATTGACTCAACAGTCAAAGAAAATGCAAAATGCATAAAGCTGGTAACCCAAAACATCCAGTAACTCCAGGACACAATGAGAAGACCAAACCTAAAGAATTATAGGAATAGAAGAAAGCGAGGATTTACATCTTTATAGGCCCAATAAATTTCTTCAACAAAATTGTAGAAGAAATTTCCCTAACTTTGAGAAAGAGATGCCCATGAACATACAAGAAACCTTCAGAACTCCAAACAGATTGGACCAGAACAGAAACTTCCCCCAGCACATAATAATCAAAATACTAAATTCACTAAACAAAGAAAGAATATTAAAAGCAGTAAGGGAAAAAGGGCAAGTAACTTATAAAGGCAGACCTATCAGAATTACACCAGACTTCTCACCAGAGACGATGAAAGCTAGAAGATCCTGGGCAGACCTCATACAGACCCTAAGAGAACACAAATGCCAGCCCAGACTACTATACCCAGCAAAACTCTCAATCATCATAGATGGAGAAACCAAGATATTCCATGACAAAACCAAATTTATACAATATCTGTCCACAAATCCAGCCCTACAAAGGATAACTGATGGAAAACTGTCGCGTCCACCCTCGTCGGCAAGGAATGACGCAACACAGGAAGATCTTCTTCAAGCAGTTTACTCAGGACCCTTGTACTTCTTCTACTTCTTCTCCTTCTTCTCCCTCTTCTCCCTCCTGTACTTCTTCTTCTGACCCCGAGAGAATCAGCCCAGCCCTTAAATACTAATAGCCAGCCAATCAGGCTTAGCTATGTGGGCATTGCTGATAGGTTGTATCCACGTGGGAGGCGCAAGACTCAACAGGCTCCACCCAAATAAGGACTTGTTAACAGTTAACGACAGTTAACGGCAGTTAACTGGCAAGCAGCTCCCTACAGAAAACACCAATACAAGGAGGGAAACTACACCCTAGAAAAAGCAAGAAAGTAATCTTCCAACAAACCCAAAAGAATATACCCACACAAACATAAAAATAACATCAAAAATAACAGGAAGCAACAACCACTATTCCTTAATATCTCTTAACTACAATGGACTCAACTCCTCAATAAAAAGACATAGACTAATGAAATATTTCTCATGTAAATCTTCAATTTTATCAGAAAATGTTTGTAATTCCCCTTTTAATTAATTTAGTAATTTCTTTTATGTCTACCATTTTATCTGCATTATTTTTCATGATAATCTTCAATTCTAATGTCTTTCTATATACTTCCTCCATTATATCAGAAATGTTTCCAATGTAAATCTTTGATTTTATCACAAATGTTTCTAATTCCACCTTCAATTAATTTGGAGTTTTTATATCAACCATTTTTTCTGTAAAATTTTCCATGAGATAGTCAATTTTAACGTTTGTCTATTTATTTCTTGAATTTTATCAGGAATATTTTCCATGTAAATCTTCAATGTTGTCTGAAAATGTTTATAATTCCACCTTCAATCAGCTTAGAATTATCTTTATGTCTATCATTTTATCTGTATAATTTCCATGATAATCTTTAATTTTAACATGTTTTTCTATATATTTCTTCAATTTTATCAGAAATATTTTCCATGTAAATCTTCAAGTTTATCAGAAAATGTTTATAATTCCACTTTCAATGAACTTAGGAATAATTTTATGCCTACCATTATTATATCTATATAAAATTTTCCATGATATTGTCGAATTGCCCAAGCTAGTACCTCAAGTACAATATTGAAAAGATAAGGAGAGAGGGGGCAGCCCTGTCTAGTCCCTGATTTTAGTGGGATTGCTTCAAGTTTCTCTCCATTTAGTTTGATGCTGGCTACCGGTTTGCTGTATATTGCTTTTACTATGTTTAGGTATGGGCCTTGAATTCCTGTTCTTTCCAAGACTTTAAGCATGAAAGGATGCTGAATTTTGTCAAATGCTTTTTCAGCAACCAATGAAATGTCCATGTGTTTTTTTTCTTTGAGTTTGTTTATGTAGTGGATTGCATTGATGGATTTCTGTATATTGAACCAACCCTGCATTCCCGGGATAAAGCCTACTTGATCATGGTGGATGATCGTTTTGATGTGTTCTTGGATTCGGTTGGCAAGAATTTTATTGAGTATTTTTGCATCGATGTTCATAAGGGAGATTGGTCTGAAGTTCTCTTTCTTTGTTGGATCTTTGTGTGGTTTTGGTATCAGCGTAATTGTGGCTTTGTAGAAGAAATTGGGTAGTGTTCCTTCTGTTTCTATTTTGTGGAATAGCTTGAAGAGTATTGGTGTTAAGTCTTCTTTGAAGGTCTGATAGAATTCTGCACTGAAACCATCTGGTCCTGTGCTTTTTTTGGTTGGAAGACTTTCTATGACTCCTTCTATTTCTTTAGGCGTTATGGGACTGTTTAGATGATCTATTTGGTCCTGATTTAATTTTGGTATTTGGTATCTGTCAAGGAAATTGTCCATTTCCTCCAGATTCTCCAGTTGTGTTGAGTATAGGCTCTTGTAGTAGGATCTGATAATTTTTTGGATTTCCTCAGTTTCCGTTGTTATATCTCCCTTTTCATTTCTAAGTTTGTTAATTTGGATTCTTTCTCTGTGCCCTTTGGTCAGTCTGGCTAAGGGTTTATCTATCTTGTTGATTTTCTCAAAGAACCAGCTCCTGGATTCGTTAATTCTTTGTTTCCAATTGATTGATTTCAGCTCTGAGTTTGATGATTTCCTGTCCACTAAGGAGGTCAAAGGGATACAAATTGGAAAGGAAGAAGTCAAACTATCATTATTTGCAGATGACATGATAGTCTACCTAAGTGACCCAAAAAACTCCACCAGAGAACTCCTACAGCTGATAAACAACTTCAGCAAAGTGGCAGGTTATAAAATCAACACAAGCAAATCAGTGGCCTTCCTATACTCAAAGGATAAGCAGGCTGAGAAAGAAATTAGGGAAATGACCCCCTTCACAATAGCCACAAACAGTATAAAGTATCTTGGGGTGACTCTTACCAAACATGTGAAAGATCTTTATGACAAGAACTTCAAGACTCTGAAGAAGACCTCAAAAAAAGGGAAAACCTCCCATGCTCATGGATCGGCAGGATCAATATAGTTAAAATGGCCATTTTGCCAAAAGCAATATAGAGATTCAATGCAATACCCATCAAAATCCCAACTCAATTCTTCACAGAGTTAGAAAGAGCAATTAACAAATTCATCTGGAATAACAAAAAACCCAGGATAGCTAAAACTATTCTCAGCAACAAAAGAAATTCTGGGGGAATCAGTATCCCTGACCTCAAGCAATACTATAGAGCAATAGTGTTAAAAACTGCATGGTATTGGTACAGTGACAGGCAGGCAGATCAATGGAACAGGATTGAAGATCCAGAAATGAACCCACACACCTATGACCACTTGATCCTCGACAAAGAGGCTAAAAACATCCAATGGAAAAAAGATAGCCTTTTCAACAAATGGTGCTGGTTCAACTGGAGGTCAGCATGCAGAAGAATGCGAATTGATCCATCCTTGTCTCCTTGTACTAAGCTCAAATCCAAATGGATCAAGGACCTCCACATAAAGCCAGACACTCTGAAGCTAATAGAAAAGAAACTGGGGAAGACCCTTGAGGACATCGGTACAGGGAGAAAGTTTCTGAACAGAACACCAATAGAGTATGCTCTAAGATCAAAAATTGACAAATGGGACCTCATAAAATTACAAAGTTTCTGTAAGGCAAAGGACACCATCAAAAGGACAAATCGGCAACCAACAAATTGGGAAAAGATCTTCACCAATCCTACATCAGATAGAGGGCTAATATCTAATATATATAAAGAACTCAAGAAGTTAGACTCCAGAAAACCAAACAACCCTATTAAAAAATGGGCTACAGAGTTAAACAAAGAATTCTCACCTGAAGAACTTCGGATGGCAGAGAAGCATCTTAAAAAATGCTCAACTTCATTAGTCATTAGGGAAATGCAAATCAAAACAACCCTAAGATTTCATCTTACACCAGTCAGAATGGCTAAGATTAAAAATTCAGGAGACAGCAGGTGTTGGAGAGGGTGTGGAGAAAGAGGAACACTCCTCCACTGCTGGTGGGGTTGCAAATTGTTACAACCACTCTGGAAATCAGTCTGGCGGTTCCTCTGAAAACTGAGCACCTCACTTCCAGAAGATCCTGCTATACCACTCCTGGGCATATACCCAGAGGATTCCCCAGCATGTAATAAGGATACATGCTCTACTATGTTCATAGCAGCCCTATTTATAATTGCCAGAGGCTGGAAAGAACCCAGGTATTCCTCAACAGAAGAGTGGATGCAAAAAATGTGGTATATCTACACAATGGAGTACTATTCAGCCATTAGAAACAATGAATTCATGAAATTCTTAGGCAAATGGATGGAACTAGAGAACATCATACTAAGTGAGGTAACCCAGACTCAAAAGGTGAATCATGGTATGCACTCACTAATAAGTGGATATTAACCTAGAAAACTGGAATACCCAAAACATAATCCATACATCAAATGAGGTACAAGAAGAAAGGAGGAGTGGCCCCTTGTTCTGGAAAGACTCAGTGAAGCAGTATTCGGCAAAACCAGAACGGGGAAGTGGGAAGGGGTGGGTGGGAGGACAGGGGGAGAGAAGGGGGCTTATGGGACTTTCGGGGAGTGGGGGGCAAGAAAAGGGGAAATCATTTGAAATGTAATTAAAAAATATATCGAATAAAATTTTTTTCCATGATAATAAAAAATATTTTTTAGTATTAAAAAAAGAGGCCCACATATAAAGAATGGCTGCTTATTAAACACTGGATCTTCCAGTGCCTTGACCTCAGACTTTTCAGCCTTCAGAAGTAGAAGACATAATTGCATTGTTTACAAAGTATCCATCTAGTCTGTGAAGTAAACCAATGACCAGTATGGAACATTGTACATAATGGTGCAATAGTAGTATGCATACCTTAGCAGTAACCAACAGCTGTCTAATTAGACTTAGGGCCCACTCAGCAAGAAGGAAATCATACCTGGAACTGGAAACCTAGTAAGCTACCTTGATCTAATGAGATCATGGATCGTGGAGAAGAGAATACACTACCACCACTTTCCTAAACCAGAGTAATTCCTAGCTCATTTTAAATACTTATCCTTCTACTCACAGATAAGTGTGAATCTCATCCTTCATCAAAGAAACATCTCCATTCAACAGATGGAGACCATTACAGAAAACCACAACCAATCAAAATGCAGAGTTGTGAAGCTTAGTCCCAAGGGATATAGCTACAACACAACTCCTACCCATGAGGAGGTGGAAGGATTGTAAGAAGAGGAAGTCTACTCTGAGATTGTGTCTCCTAGAAATGTCAGAGAAGCTGCATGCATGAAATCTCTACAGTATGGCTGCCTAAACATGACCTGAACAAGGACAACACTGATAAACATGCTACCATGGAATGAGGAAAGCTCTAGACATAGAACCACAGGCGACTAAGGAATGCTGAGAGCCGGAGAAACAGTCTTCTCCAGGGAAGAACCTCTAAATTGGTTGCCTAATACCAAATGCTCAGCCTTGAAATCACACACACACACACACACACACACACACACACACATATACAAGTAAAGAAATAGACACCACAAATTTGAATATTAATTAGCCCAGAAGCCCTGAATACCCAAGACACAAATCGCATAACAAATGACTCCCATGAAGAAGTATGGAGAGGGTCCTGATCCTGGAAAGGATTGATCTAGCATTGGAGGGGAATATAAGGACAGAGAAAAAGGAGGGAGGTGATTGGAGAAGGGATGGAGAGAAGAAGGTTTATGGGACATATGGGGAGGGGGGATCTGGGAAAGGGGAAATCATTTGGAATGTAAACAAAGAATATAGAAAATAAAAATATTAAAAAAAAGAAAAAAGAAAAAAAAAAGAAAGAGAGCAAGAGAGTAAGTACATGGGAAGAAGTGGAGGAAGGAAAGGGAAGGGAGGAATGATATAATTATGTTTTAATTTCAAATAATAAAAACAATTATCTGTCGAAAGCATGTTCTTATAGCAACTGGGCTAGTTAACAGGCCATGTAAAGTATGTATTTTCAAGTTATTGAGGATGATTGGGATACATATTTTCAAGTTAATGGACAATCTTGGAAAGCAATTCTTTAGCATTTCAGACTACATAAATAAAGTAATGATTCAATAAACTAACAAAACAAAGTTTGCTGAAAATATCATCACTTCCTTCCAATTTCCTGGGCTTTGAGTCAAATGGAAAACCCCTTTCTCACTGTTGGCTATAAAACATCTATTCACACTTTCTTTTAAAACTTTGAGAACTGTTATAACTAATAATAGTAACATTAATTTTTATTGGGGTATAATTTGCATAAAATGAAATGTTCACATCTTAGTGAAAAGTTCAATCAGTTTCAATAAAAACATGAGCCCGTGTAACTCACATCTCTATCAAGATACATAATATTTCCATCCTTCTAATGACCCTTCAAAATCAGCCTTCTCGCCGACGCACTATTGTTCCTACTTCTATCCAATGTTTTATGTTATCTTGAAAAGCATAAAAATTGAGGCTTTCTTTCTGAAAGGAAGGCTTCATTCAGGTCAAATAACCACTCTGAGATTCATCCCAGGTGTTGCTTGCATCAGAAATCCATACGTCTCTTGCTAAGCAGTCCCCTCATGTGCAGTTGTGACATAATTTGATTATCCATTCACCTACTGATGGGCATTTGGGGTTTCCATTTCCTTTTTTCCATAAAATATGAGTGTTTAAAACATTTTTAAAGTAATTTATTTTATTTCTTATTTATCAATTGATTGGTTTTATTTATTTATGTCCATGTATGTGTTTATGCCCACATGAGTTTGTGTGCACCATATATATACATGAGGGAGCCAATAGAGGCTAGATGAGAATGTTATATTCCCTAGAACTATCACTACAGAGGGCTGTGAACTAACACACGGGTGCTGAGAACCTAACCTGGGTCTTCAGCAAGAGCAGTAAGTGCTTATAAATGCTGAGCCATCTCTCCAGCCCCTAATATTTATATTTATATTTAAACACCTGGAGTTTATTTGGGCATAAGCAATAAGATGCAGATAGGACTTTATTTTTGCCAAATCACAAGTGAATTGCACAATTTATCTTTTCACAAATAAATTCATCCTTGTTAATATGCTAAATTCTTCATGAATCTAATTTTTAAAAACATTCTGCTGTATTCCATTAATCTAGTTTTCCGTTTTGAATCAGTACCACTCTGCTTTAATTTCTACAGCCTCACACTTTCTTTCATTAAGTGCTAAGGCTGCTGGTTACTCATTAGTCATTAGTCATCTCAGAATTTTCCCAGTTATTTCTAGATCTTTATCTTTCCAAAGGGATACAATTTATATATGTAAGATCAATGTAAACTTATTTGAATTTCATGAAATTTATGAATTAATTTGAAGAATATTAACATTTTTATAATTAGTGAGCATTTCCCATATTTTTTCTTACAGTATTTATCCAGTTATTGCATGTACATGTTTCTCTCTCTCTCTCTCTCTCTCTCTCTCTCTCATGCACATGCGAGATAGTAGTCAAAGGACAATTTGTAGGAGCAGGTTTTCTCCCTTCATATTGTATCCTCAGACTGTTGGTTCAGTGGCAAATTCTATTATACCCTCCGAACCATCTCATCAGCTTTATGCACATATTTTGTAGCCTATAAGGGAGCCCCTTAATTGTACAGTGAGGTTTCCAGAAGGATACAATGACAAAGTTTAGAAGGAAATAGAGAAATTTAAGATTACTTTAAGGGAGGGGAAATATAGAGCTGTATGAAACCCAGGAAAGAACAGAGCAGAGGAACTGTGTAAGAGGTGGTTATTGCATTAATTATCTAGTGCTGAGTAGCATCCACAAATTTAGTTCTTTTGAACAACAACCCTATTTGTCTCATAGTCTCTATGGGTCAGAAATCTAAGCACAACTTAGCTCAAGTTCTCTGCCTCAGGGCCTCACAAGATTATAATAAAGGTGTCAGTCAGGGTTTAGGGATCACTAGACGAATCAGTAGAGGAAGGACCACACCCAAGATCAGGTGGTTATTGTCATATTTTCAATTCTTCAATGACAGACTGTGAACCCCCTCAGTTCCTGGTCTTCAGTTTCCTGACACATGACTTCTCCAGCATGGCAACTTGCTTCATCAAAGCCAACAAAGGGACTAGGAGTGTCAGACAGAGGTAAAGCAATTGATGGAATGTGAGAAGCCCTGAGTTTGATATCCTATAACACACACATACCCTACACCAAGGTAGAGAATCATTGTTTAGTAAGACAGAAGTCTCAGTCCTATGTAATCTAAACACTTAAACTTCTTCATTCTAACCCTAAAATATGTCTGGCATAGGTTATTTCCTGTACCATACAGAACATCTTTGTGTGTCCACTTTCAAAGAACTGGGATTACAAGCTTGTGCCACTATGTTTAGCTCAATTTTAATTCCTAAAAATATTATGGTCTCTGGCAGAAGAGACTCCAGGCTCATATAGCCAGATAAATAGTAGCCATTTCCATTTTTGTAGCATTTTAGAGCTTGCAAATCTGCTTTCAAGTCATGACTTACTTTTGTTTCCTTTAAAAAAACAGATGATGTAGCCAGACAGTAAAACTAATGTTTAAAGAGACTATATGGCTATTTCATAACCAGTGGGTGGCAAAACTAGGATGAGAACATCAAGTTTTCAGTTCATAGCTTATTACACTAGAGTGCTTTCTCCAAATACCAGAGATGCATTGGTTTTCTCCTACAGTAGGTAGGGTCTCATGCCATCTTGCTGAGTTCTTCTCCTGGCTCAGCTATTACTAGCCAATCAGACCAGTCTCACTCCATCTTCCAGAACTCCCATAGGGAATCAGAACAGCTTTATAAAGTTCCCAGCATACTCTATGGCCCACAGCAAGTTCTCATTTATTGGGAGTGTTACAGCCCAACCTCATTGACAATCAATTCAAGTTCTACCTTGTTGCCTTAATCACTGTGGTAATATGTCATCAGGTATAAGTTGCTTTTAGAAGATATCAAAACAGAAAGACATGGTCTGCCTCCTATCACTTGCAGCAAAGTGCATTTAGTTGTCAACAGTGTGAATCCAGTGTCTTCATAAATAAAAAAGCAGACCTTTAACTATTATAATAAACACTGAGTGTCCAAATCGTAGTTTCTAATTGTCATTATCTGGTCAAAACAGCCAGACTTCTTGGAAATCTGGCTCATTCCAGAGCTGGGGAATTGAAAATATAAGTAGTATGGAACATCTTCTGGTGGGAGAAAATAAAGAACTGCTCAAAGAAAGATGGAGTCACAAAGACTAAAAGCATGCAGGAGCAGCTTGAATGGACTGGTGTTTAAATATGTATATCAACTTGGTAGGACTTAAGGTTGCTAGCAAACTGGTAAATCACTGCCTTCAGATGTGTGTATCCAGAGAAGACTCATGTATTGGTCAGCAAACTGAATGAGGCAGATCCACTTCAAATAGGATCAATACTCATCTAATTAGATAGGGACCCAGATGGAGTGGAGAGGAAGGAGGGGACATTCTCTCTCCAGTTCTTCCTTCAAGAATGGGAATGGTTTCTTTAATTGCTGCCCATGGACATCAGGACTTCAGGTACTTTGGACTCCAGGCATTTGAATTCAGGATACCAGCATATGTCTATGTACTGTTGGGTTCTTGATCCTTAGGCCTGGGCCAAGGTTGAATGGTTATATCATTAGCTCAAAGATGACCACAGTGAAACTTCTCAGCCTCCATGGTATGGTCAACCAATCTAATTAAAATTCCTTCTATATGTCTTATTGATTTTTTTCCCCTATGGAGTACCCTGACTAATACAGAAAATTTTCTCCTAGTTCAATATAGGACATTTGAATGTTAATATAAAGAATGATATATTAATATGCTATAACTTGCTGAGTTCATTAAGATATATATACTTATATATCCACACATATATGTATATATCTCCATATATATTCAAATAGATACATAGATACATGGTGAATGGATGGAGGGAGGGATAGATAGATAGATAGATAGATAGATAGACAGACAGATATCCTTGCCTCTGCAGGTGTAAGAAAAAGGAGACTTTACATGAGAAAAAACAATGCTAAAATTATAGCATTTGGAAAACAGCATTTGATAATTCCAGTCATGATAATTCTTTCAGATGAATCTAAAAACTAGTAGGTTCAAGTCTGGATATTGATACAATTACAATAAGTCTGATGCATCTTTCCACCAGATACTATTAAGTATAGTAACTCTACTGTGGAGAAATCTGGAAGACATTCTTTAACCATGTGATCACCATTAGTGGGACAAATAGACAATGTATTCCTCCTGATACTATGTACCAAAAAGAACACACCATCACCTCTGTGATCTTCCTACCAAAATGTATAACCCAAATATAATGAAAATTACTAGAAAAACTCAAATTGAGGGATAGCCTAAAAATAACTAATCTGTACTCTTGAAAATTTGTCAGTGCCATGAGACACAAAGAAAGACAAATGAATTCTGAAGAATTCTATTATAGTGAGGCTAAAGAGACATCAACCAAATGTACATAATTCAGAGAATTCTTTTGCTCTGAGAAACATTGTTGGGGGCTGGAGAGAGAGAGCTCAGTTAGTAAAATGTCTGCTATACAAGCTTGAGAACTCGAGTTCAATCTTCAGCACCCATGTAGAAAGCATGTATTTGTAATATCAGTACCAGAAGGTGGAGACATAAGGACCCCTGGGTTTGCTGGCCAGTCACCTACTCTAATTGTCAAGTCCCAGGCCCCAATGAAAGAGTCCTACCTCAAGAGAGGGTGGATGGCTCCCGAGGAATAACGCTGGGTTTAAACTTTAGCATCCACATACATGTGCATTTGCACACACACACACATACATACATGCACACAAATACACACACAAGGCAAGACTGTTTTTATCACTCCTATTTAACATTATACTATAAGCCATTAAGACAAGAATAAGAAATAAAGGAAAGGAAATAAAACATATGCAGACTGGGACACAAGAAATGATAAATTAAACTGTCTCTGTCAGAATATATGATTACCTATGTTGAAAATTTCAAAGATAAAAATAAGCCTCTTGTAACTAATAAATGATGGCAAAGTTGCAAGATAACCAGGTTAGGATACAAAGGCCAACTGCTTCTTTTTTTAATATAGCAGCAAGGAACTTGAAACTTTTTTTTTCTGCAATACTCCTTTTTATTTTGTTATTTTTTATTTTTTGTTTCTTTTATTGGACAGAAATAAAAGAGTATCACATGTAATTTACAAGTTACATTATTTATTCATTTGTAAAGCATTCTATACACTTTAAAACTAGTGATAGAGAAAAATGAAATTGTTACCGTTTTAGAAACAGGAGATGACCATGACTATAAAAATGCTTTACTTGGAACAAGATATTATTAGTGTCCCTTAGTGATGTTACAAATACTTCAAAATACATTTTATATCTAGGGATTTGAAACTTTGAAAGACAATCATCTATGTAAACATCCAAAACTTACTTGGATATAAATCCTAACGAAAATATGTACAAGATCTATATGAGGAAAGATACAAAGCTCCAATGATAGGAACCAAAGACAAGCAAATGAAGAGATATTCCACACATACAATATAGGAAGAAATAATATCAAAATGTAAGTCCTGCCCACCTCAATCTAGAGCAGAGGTTCTCAACTTGTGGGTGATATGTGATCTCAAAAAGGGTCATGTATCAGATTTACTGCATATCAGGTATTTACATTATGATTCATAGCCATAACATTACAGTTATGAAGTAGCAACAAAAATAATTTTATGGCTGGAGTCACCACATCACGAGGAACTGTATAAAAGCGTTGTAGTATTAGGAAGGTTGAGAACCAGTGATCTAGAGATTCAATGAAATCCCAAACAAAATCCTAAAATTTGTTGAACATCAACAGAGTGTTTCTAAAGCTTCTCTTAAAAGAGGAAGGACCTAGAATAACCAACATAAGATTGACAGAGAAGAAACAATGAGAACTGGTGCTACCTCATGTTAAGACTTACTCTAACGCTGTAATAAATAAACATATAGTACTGCTGAAAGAATAGATAAGTCTATTGGAAAAATAAGATAGAATTCTCTCTTAAGCTCTGGGTCTCTACGCTCTCAAACCGCCATCCCACAAACATGGATCAGGCAATGCAGTTTGTAGAGCCAAGTTGGCAGTTTGTGAAGGACTCAATTCGGCTGGTTAAAAGATGCACCAAACCTGACAGAAAAGAATTCCAGAAGATCTCCAGAGCCACAGCGATAGGATTTGCTATCATGGGATTTATTGGCTTCTTTGTGAAGTGATCCATATCCCTCCCTATTAATAACATCATTGTGGGTGGCTGAGTCCTTTCTCATGGGACGAGTGAACCAATGAAGGGGTGACAAGCTCATGAAGTAAAATGTTGCCTGGATGCTTTGTGGTTTTTGTTTCTTTACTCCTTCCTATGAGGTTTTCTATTTCTAAATTAAAATAATTTCAAAAGAAACACTTTTTCCATAACAAAAAAATAAGATAGAGAACATGGAAGTGAAGTGAGCACAGATCTTGAACAAAGGAGCAAAGGAAATTTAATGGAGAAAAGATGATTTTTTTTTAAAACAACAAATGTTTCTGGAACAACTGGACATCTAAATGCCAAAGCATTTATCTAGACAGAACTTACATTCTTCACAAAATAGATCAAAATTGATTATAAGTCTTAATATAAAATGCAAAATTATGAACAGAGCACTAATCATACAGGCACTAAGATAAAGAGTTGATAAACGGGAACTCATGAAATTGAAAAGCTTCTGTAAGGCAAAGGACACTGTCAATAGGACAAAACAGCAGCCTAGACATTGGGAAAGGATCTTCACCAACCCTACATCTGACAGAGGGTTAATATCCAAAATACATTTTTAAAAATCTCAAAAAACTAAACATCAACAAACCAGATAACCTAATTAAAAAATGGAGTACTTATCAAAACAGAATTCTCAACAGTGGAATTTCTAATGACCAAGAAGCACTTAAAGAAATGTTCAACAGTCTTAGCAACATCAGGGAAATGCAAATCAAAATGACTCTGAGAGTACCTCTTATACTTATTAGAATGGCTATGATGAAAAACTCAAGTGACAGACAGCACATGGTGGTGAGGATGTGAAGATGGGGGGGGGGGGCATTCCTCCATTGCTGGTGAGAGTGCAAACGTGTGCAACCACTGTGATGGCATGAATATGCTTGGCCCAGGAAGTAGCACTTCTAGGAAGTGTGACCTTGTTGGAGGAAGTGTGTTACTGAGAGGGTGGGCAATAAGACCCTTCTTCTAACCACGTGGGACTCAGTCGTCTCCTTCAAATGAAGATGTAGAACTCTCAGCTCCTCCTGCACAATGCCTGCCTGGACACTGCCATGCTCCCCCCCCCCCCCCCCCCGTGCCTTGATGATAATGGACTGAACCTCTGAACCTGTAAGCCATCCCAATTAAATATCTTTATAAGAGTTGCCTTGGTCATGGTGTCTGTTTACAGCAGTACAACTGTAAGATAACCACTGTGGAAATCAATTTGGCAACTTCTCAGAAAATTCAGAATAGATCTACCTTAAGACCCAGCAATACCACTCCTGGGCACATACCCAAAGGATGATCCACCATATCACAAGGATACTTACTCAGTTATGTTCGTAGCAGCTTTATTCATCATAGCCAGAAACTGAAAACAACTTAGATGCCCCTCAACTGAAGAATGGATAAAGAAAATGTGGTGCATTTACACAATGGCATATTACTCAACTATTAAAAACCAATGACATCATGAAATTTTCAGGCAAATGGATGGAACTAGAAAATATCATCCTGAGTAAGGTGACTCAGACCCAGAAAAACATGCATGATATATATTCACTTATAAGTGGATATTAGATGTAAAGTAAAGGATAATTGTGTTACAATCTACAGACCAAGAGAGACAAAGTAACAAGGAGGGATCAAGGGTGACACATGAATCTGTCCAAGGGGTAGGGGACTGGACAGGAGCAGGAACAAGGACGGGAACAGGAGGGATCATGTGAGAAGTGGATCGAGGGAGGGAGTACTGGGAGAGACAAATGGAATGGGAGAGGGGCACCTCTGTGAAAAACTAGACACTCAGGGCAGTGGAAACTCCCTGAACTATATGAAGGTGACCCTAGGTAAAACTCCTACCATTGGGGGATTGAAGCTTGACCCTACCATCTCCCTAGCCTGCCAATGAAGGGATCGGGACACCATAAAACCTTCGGCCTACAATTTGTCTGGTCTACAAGATATGCTGGAGTAAAGATGGCACATAAATCAATGGAGTGGCTGGCCAATCAACAACTGGTCCAGCTTCAGACCCATACCATAAGAGGGATCCCACCCCTGACACTGCTAATGACATTCTGCTATACTTATAGACAGGAACCTAGCATAACTGCCATCAGAGAGGCTTTATCCAGCAGCTGAGGGAAACATATGCAGAGACCTACAGCCAAATATTAAGCTGGTGGAACTTGGGGAGTACTGTGGAAGAGGGAGAGAAAGATTGTAAGAGGCCACAGAATCAACTAACCTGGGCCCATAGGGGCTCACAGAGACTGAAGTGCCAACCAAGAAGGGTGCATGGGACTCACCCAGACCCTCTGCATATATAACAGATGTGTAGCTTGGTCTTCATGTGGTACTCCTAACAGTGGGAACAGGTGCTGTCTTTAATTCTGTTGCCTGTCTTAGGGCCCCTTTCTCTCTACTGGGCTGCCCTGTTTAGGCTTAATAGAAGATGCGCCTAGTCTCACTGCAACATGATATGGAAATGCTGGTTGAGATCTATGAGAGACTTCCCCTTTTCTGAAAAGAAAGGAGGAAGTGGATGGCGTGGGGAGGTCTAGGAGAAGAGGGAGGGGAAACTGTATTTGGATTAAAGTAAATTAATTAAAATTTTTACATGAAAAATTATGAAATTCTTAAAATTCAACAAGTAAAATATAGGTGACCTGGTCTTTACCAATGACTTTTTAGATCTGACATTACACAGATGCTATATGAAAGAAAAAAATCAGTAAGCTATATTTTGCTAAAACACAGAATTTCTCCAGGAAGTGCTGATGAACACTTTTAATTCCAGCACTCAAGAGGCAGAGGTAGGCAGATCTCTCTGAGTTGGAGGCCAGCCTGGTCTACAAAGCAATTTATAGGACAGTCAAGACTACACAGAGAAACTCTGTCTCAAACAAAAAGAGAGAAAGGAAGGATTACCAGGAAGGCCTGGTATTCAAAACATGCAAAGAACTTCTTTGTTGCTGGGGATCAAACTAGGGTGTCCCATCAGCTAAGCATGCACTCCATTACAGAAATACAGCCACATGCAACAAAGAACAAAGGCAACAAGGAAACAAACCAGCTTTAAAATGGGCAAATTTCTGAGCAGATCCTCAGCAAAGAAAATATACAGACAGCAAAGAAGAACAGTAAAAGATGCTCAACATCGTGTGTCATTAGGGAAATTGAAAGTTAAAATGATTATCAACACACACTTATTAGAAACTCTGCATTCTGAACACTGAAAACATCAGATGCTGATGAGGATTCGAAACAGGAATTCATTAACTGCTAATGGGAGTGCAAAACAGAACAATAATTCGGGATATAGTTTAAGTGTTTCTTACAAAGATAAACATCATCTTCCCACATAACCCAAGACTTGTATTTCTGGCTATTCACCTCAATGACTTAAAAATAAGTCCACACAAAAAAACCTGCACATAAACAGTGATCACAGGAGTGATCACGGGACTTTTTTTTATTGCCTTGCTTGTTCCTTGACTATTTGTGTTTATTGTACTGCTTGACCTTATTACTTGCATGTAATTAAAATGGTATAAAAGTGGATTGGGAAAAACTAAACCTGCCTCAGCCTCAGAACTGCCTGAGGTCATGCTAAAAAAATCTGCACATAAATATTTATAATAGCTTTCTCATAAGTGCCCATAATTGAAAACAACCAAAATTTACTTGAGCAGGTAAAGTACTATGGTAATCCATATAACAGAATATTAATTCAAGCATAAAAGGAAATGGCTAGACAAGTCATGAAAAGGCATAGATAAACCTAAAATGTAAAGGAGGACAATCTAGTATGACGACATACTCTGATTCCAGTAATGTGATATTCTCAAAAAGGCAAAACTATGGTGACAGTGACAAAGGGGAGGGGGTTGTAGAATAGAGTAGTGCATGCCCTTAACCCTACCATTTGAGAGGTTGAAGCAGGAGGATGCAGAATTCAACCTGGAGGATCCACAGTCCAGCTTGGGCTACATAGCCACACCTTGTCTTAGAAAAATCAGTGATTAGAACTGGTGAGATGCAAGTTCTTGCTGTGAAACCCTGGTCACTTGAGTTTTCATCCCAGGAATCCACATAAAGGTAGAAGAAGAGAACCAACTACAAGAACTTGTCTTCTGAATTCTGCATGATGATGATGATGATGATGATGATGATGATGATGATAAATTTTAAGTTAGTGGCTATTGGGGTTGGAGAAGAAAGAATAAAAAGAGCATAGAGAACTTTTTTATTATTCAAAGCAATTTTTAATTTAAATAAATTTTGATCATATTCTTCCCTACCCACCCAACTTTAAGTTCTTTCTCAACAAACAAAAACCTAATGCAAACACAAAACTAAGAAAACACTACCCCAAACAAGAACAAAACAAAACACCGAACTGTAACCAAACATGAAGCCTGTTCTGGAGTGGTTGATATACCCAGTGTCACTCCATTGAAGGAAACTGAGTTCCCCTCTCCCTGAAATGACGGTTCACTTGTTAGCCTTTACCCCACTGGTTATTCATTCATTCACTTTTTAAAAATAGAACTAAATAAAATATAATAAGATAAAACAAAAACTATCACATTGAAGTTGGATGGTACAAACCAACAGAAGGATATTGAGCCCAAGCGAAGGCACAAGAATCAAAGACCTACTCATTCACACTTGGGAATCCCATAAAAACACTAAACTGGAAGCCATAATATAAGCACAATGGTGCTGGCCAGCGCAGGCCCAGTGCATGCTGCCTCAGTCTCTGTGAGTTCACATGAGCTTTACTCAGTTGACTTAGAGAGCTTGTTCCTCCTGGTGTCCTCCATCCCCTGTGACTCTTATACTCTTTCTGCCTCATCTTCCACTGGGTTCCCTGAGCTCTGAGGGGGAGAGATTTGATTAAAAACATCCCTTAGGGCTGAGTATTCTAAGGTCACTCACTCTGAAATATCTGGCTATGGGCCTCTATATTTGTTCCCTTTTGCTGCAAGAGGAAGTTTCAAGCACAGGGAATTTTTGAGGCAGTGAAGTTATTGTGTATGAAACCAAATGACATTTATACCGTACATTGTCAAAACACATAGAATGAGCTAGGCATCGTGGTTGACAGCTGAAATCCCGGCATGTGGGAGACTGAAGCAGTTTAAGACTTTCCTGGACTGTATATTGAGACCTTAACTAAAAAAAGAAAAAAAAGAGTTGTGAAATATACAATATTGAGAGTGCACCCTAATGTAAACTATGGGCTTAATCAATAATGTACTTAATAATGTAATTAATAATGATGTACTAATACTGGATCACCATTTATAACAAACATACCATACTAATGCAAGATGCTACTAATAGAGGACAATAGGATAAGATGAGAGTACATGTGAACTTAATCTCTGTATTTTCAATTTGTTTGTAAATGTGAAACTGCTCTCTCTCTCTCTCTCTCTCTCTCTCTCTCTCACACACACACACACACACACACACACACACACACACACACACAGTGCTAGAGCTTGAACACAAGTCTTCACAACTACCAGACAAGCACTCTGCCCCTGATCTAAGAGCTTTGTCCTCAGCAATTACATGCATTTTAAAAATGAGTAAAATAGGGGGCTAAAGGGATTCATTCCTCTGTGGTTAAAATCACTGACAGCTCTTTCAGAGGACCCAGGTTCAATTCCCAGCACTCATATGGCAGCTCATAACTGCCTATATGATTCCAGTTTCAGGAGATCCATCCAATACCCTCTTCTGACCTCTATGGACACACAGACACAACACATAGACTCACACAATAAATAAATATTTTAAAAATGAATAAAGTACTAACTATATCTTAAAACATGGATGAGCCTTGGAAAAGTGCTAAGCCAAAGAATTTGGTCAAAGGAGCCTTTTTTTTTTTTTAACAGAATGCAGTACCATGAGCCCCAGAATGGAAGCACCCACAATAGGCTGCACCTTCCTCCATCAATCATTGATTTTTAAAATGTCCTATGGCTAGAAAATGTAGACATTTTCTCAGTTGAGGTTCCTTCCTTTCAGATAACTCTAGCTGGTGTCAAGCTAACATAAAAATAGTCAGTATACTGGGTGAGGGGTTACTTAAAGGAGTTGAAATGACAAAGACAACTCCATCACCAAGGCCCAGCCCAGCATGTGTGAAAGTTCACAAAAGCTGGGAAACCTGGAGCACACTGCACAGCATTCAGGCAGCTCAACAGGTTGAGGAGTGTCCCATCTAAGTGACTTGGTTGGTCTAAACTTCTTCCAGGCAGCCAGGCAGCCAGTCTGGTTTCAGAGTCGGCAGTTTTTCTTGGTTGAGTCTTCTTTGAAACTCAGTTTATCTGAAAGTCTTAAGTGTATCTCAGCTTGTTTTTCCTCTGAGTGGGACTTTCAGATGTTACTGTTTACTCTGGTAGGGAGAGTCCTAGTGAATCTGGCTAGTTTCAGGGCATTCTTGAAGTTTTTTTGCCTCCCTGTTTTTGTTCATCATACATGGAATGTTTTGATCTTGGAGGAAACTATTAGATAACAGAAACCTAGCCAACTACCCCAGGCTAGTGAGGTTATGAATCTTATAGGAGAACAAACCCACTACCACCAGTTTACTAGAGCAGCATAATTCCCAATTGCATTCTGAATGTTTATCCTTATATCCACAGATAAGTGTAGCTCTCAGCCCCCAACAAAGAAGCTTCCCTTTGCCAAAAAACAAAAACAAAAACAAAAACAAAACAACAACAAAAAAAAAACAAAAACCAACAACAAAAACAACAAAACAAAAAAACCCAGACTGTTATAGGAAAAACACAACTGGTCAGAATGCAGAGAGCAACTGATAGTGATGTTCCTAGATCCAATAAACAGAAGCATCTACAATGCAACTCCTGCACCTATTATCAGGGAACATCATGGTAGAAAGATTATATGAGCCAGAAGACCAGGATGTCTGCTGTGACATCATATCTCCTAGCTGTGACAGGGAAGCTACAGCCATGCAATCTCAGCAATATGGTTGATAAAACAAGACCTGAACACTCCCAACAATAGTTAACATCCAGTGTATATGGGAAAATCTCATGGGCCCTCACCTCTAGATGAAGCAATACAAGCAATTAACAACTAATGGTTGAGGAAGATCCAGAATTTCCCTGGATGAAGCCCTTAATTGGTTATCCAATATCAATTGCTCAGCCCTGAAATCACACATATACAAGTAACACTAATCAACTCAGCAGGTTGTATCTACATACACGTATGCCAACAACAATTAAAGAAAAAGAGACCATGAATTTGAGAGGGAGTGGGAGAGAACTTGGGAGGAGTTGGAAGGAGAAGACAGAGGGAGAAATGATGTAATATTTTAATTAAAAAATTTTTAAGAACGTACAAGCTAAATGTGGTGACTCACACTTGTAATCCTAGCACTCTGGGGGCTGAAGCAGGATGATTGCAGTGAATTTGAGACCAGTCTGGGGCCAGCCAGAGCTGCATAGTCAAGTGGTCCTTTTTAAAAAGACCAAAGAACCCTTTGTATATACCCAAGCGCACAAGCATATGCCCTCATTCTAGTTCCCAGAACCTGTAAACGCAATTGGTCTTCATATCATGGTTCCCCTAGCTGCAATTTCAACTAAGAATTGAAAGTATTTTTTTTCAAATTGTGTCTGTACTGTACATATAAAGAATTTTTCTTTGTCATCGTTCCTTAAATAACAGAGTATAATAACTATTTACATAGCATTTACATTATATTAGGTATTATAATCTGGAGATGACTTAAAGTATATGGGAGGATGTGTGTAGGCTATTATGCAAATACTACATCATTTTACATAAGGAACTTAAGTGTCTGTGGGTTTTGGTATCCAAGGAGAGTCCTGGATCCAGTTCCCATTGGCTACTGAGGGATGACTGTGTAGGCTTAGACTATCCACCTAACAGCCACACAAGAAAGTGCTAACAGTGGAGATTCTCCGTGTAGAACTGGGGAATGGAAGATGAAGGCTAAGGCTTTTGTTTTTCACTGAATACCTTCTTATACCATCTTCTTATCGAAGATTATTTCTTATTCATTTATTATATACTCCAAAGTTCCCATAAAATACTACTGTTTCCAGATGCCTACATTGCTTTCCCTAACTTCTCTTAAACAAAAATCTTTATACTACCTCCCAAAACATGATACAAGAAGAAAAATAAAGACCTAAACTTGCCCCCAAAAAAATCTAAAGAAATCAAGAAAAAGCCAGGTATGGTGGTTTATACCCTAATCCCAGCACTTGGAAAGTGAAGGCTGATAGATGAGTTCAAGTCCAGCCTCAGCTATGTAGTAAGTTTAAAGCAACTCTAGGCTAAATGAGACCATAAGTTGATATAAATCAACTTCCCATTCCCCTGGGGGAAAACATGAAAAAATACAAATATGCCAAAACTATTACAGAAATTAATTCTGTACCCATGTTTATTCAATAGAGTATTTTGTGGTAATTTAAATGTTTGTAGAGAATTCTAATCAGAGCCCAACAAGATGGCTCAGAAGGTAAAGGCGCCAAGCCTGAAGACCTGAGTTTGATTCCAGAAACCAACATAGTGAAAGGAGAAAATAGACTTCCACACGTTGTCCTCTGACCTCTCTCTATGCTAACCATATCACATATATAATAAAGCAATAGATTACTAAATGTAGGAAAAAAGAAATTTAATTGTAAATATTTGTGAAACAATGGGAGTATAGAGTTGAACATACTCTATACTCAAATTTGAGCTTTGTCAAAAAGTAACCCAGACCCAGAAAGACAAACATGGTGTAGTTGTTTGAATATGACTGGCTCAGGAAGTGGCACTTTTAGGAGGTGTGGCCTTGTTGGAGTAGATGTGACCTTTATGGAAGTGTGTCACTGTGGGGCTGAGCTTTGAGAGCCTCCTCCTAGCTGCCTGGGAGACAGTCCTCTCTTGGCTGCAGTTAGATCATGATGTAGATAGAACTCCTAGCTCCTTCTCCAGCACCATGGCTGCCGTGCTTCCTGCCATGATGAGATGATGATAGACTGAAGCTCTGAACCTGTAAGCCAGCTCCAATTAAATGTCCTTTGTAAGAGTTGCCTTGGTCATGAAATCTCTTCACAAAGATGGGAAGCCTAACTAAGACATGTGATACGCACTCACAAGGGAATATTAACCATACTCATGCTACAAACCACAGACCTAAAGAAGCTAAGAAACAAGGAGGGCACAAGGGGGTTGCTTGAATCTCACTGAGAAAGGGAAATTGATTAGATGGAGGATTTATAGGGCACTGGGGGACTGGGTGAGGAGGGTGTGGGGATGGGAACAGCAGGGATGAGGTGGGGAAAGGATGGAGGAAGAGAGTACTGGGAGAGACAAGTGGATTGGGGGGCATCTCTGGGACAATCAAGAAACCCAGGACAATGGAAACTCTCAGGCATCTATGTGGGTAACCCTAGCAATGGGGGATATGGAGCCTGAAGCAGCCATCTTTTGTAACCTGGCAAGACTTCAATGGAGGAATTGGGACACCAACCCAGCCACAAAACCTTAGACCCACAATTTGTCCTGCCTACAAGATGTTTCACGGTGAAAGATGGAGCAGAAATTGAGGGAAGGGCCAATCAATGACTGGTCCAGCTTGAGGCCCACGCCATGAGAGGGAGCTAACCTCTGACACTATTGCTGATATTCTGCTATCCTGTCTGCTGTACAGACAGGAGCCTGACTTAACTGTCATCAAAGAAGCTTCACCCGGCAACTGATGGAAACAGATGCAGAAGTCCGCAGCCAACCATGAAGTGGAGCTTGAGAAGTCCTGTAGAAGACGGGGTGGAAAGATTGAAGAAGTCTGAGGGGTCAAGGACACCACAGGAAAACCTAAAGAATCAACTAGCCTGGGCCCACAGGGGCTCACAGAGACTGAACCCCCAACCAGAGAGCATGCATGGGCCAGACCTAGGCCCTCTGCACTTAAGTAACAGTTGTGCACCTGAGTCTTCATGTGGGACATCTAAAGCAGGAGCAGGAGCAGGGCGTGTGTGTGTGTGTGTGTGTGTGTGTGTGTGTGTGTGTGTGTGTTCGCTCGTGCCAGTGGAGATCAGAGGAGTGTTAGATCCCCTGGAGCTGGAGATACAGGTGACCTACCTGATATAAGTCCTAGAAATCAAATTCTAGTACTCTATCAGAGCAATTGCACACTCTTAACCTCTGAGCCATCTCTTCAGCCCTTTAAAGTGTTCTTATTGTTTTCAGATAAGGTCTTGTGTAACCCAGGCTAGCTTCAAACTTACTCTGTAGACAAGGCTGAAGTTGAGTTCCTGATCCCCACATCTATACTTCTCAAGTGCTGGGATTATAAGCATGCACCTCCATCTACAGCTTAATTTTCCTTTTAGTGTCATAAAAATTTGGATACACACACATACCACACGTACACACACACATCCTAGTTGTCAAAAAAATATTGTGAGTGGCCAGAACAATGTGGACTGTGACTTCAAGTTGGTCAGAGTTAATTTTGCAATTCTTTTGCTTAGCTATATGGCCCTGGTACATTATCAAAGGTTTTTCAATACCTGTTTCCTTAGCTACAAGGGTGTAGTAGTTTCATTGAGGATGTCTCCCCATAGACTCGTGTATTTGAACACTTGGTCTCCAGTTGGTGGCACTGCATGGGAGGTTTAGGAGGTGAAGGTTTGCTGGAGGAGGTATTGCGCCAGGGTGGGCTTTGAGATGAAAAGTTTTGTACCCCTTCCAGTTCACTCTTGTTTCGTGTTTGCATCTGAAGACATGGGCTCTCTCAGCTTCCTGCTCCTGCTGCCACACCTACCACTTGCTGCCATGGCTCCCTGCCATGATAGACTCATCCCTCTGCAATTATAACCACACACACACCTTCTATCTACTTTCTATCTACTTTTATCCACGGTATTTTGTCACAGCAACAGGAAAGGAATGGATATAGAAGTTGGTACCAGAGAATGGGCTATTGCTGTGAAGTACCCCATGACGGCTTTTTATTTCTTTGTTTTGTTGCTTGATTGGTTAATTTTGGTTTGGTTTGGTTTGGATTTGGTTTGGTTTGGTTTGGTTTGGTTTGGTTTGGATTTGAGGAATATGGAATATTACATTGGAAACTTTGGGCTAGAGAAATGGTTGAGCCATTAAGCGGGGGCTTAATGGACTTTCTTGGTAGGTGCCTAGAAGACAGTCACACTGAGAGCAGTGTGAGCTACAGAGGACTTGCTCAAAAGGTTTCAGGATGTTTTCTGCCAATGTCCTGAGAATTTTCCCGTGGCTAAATTAACAAGTAATGGACAAGTTTCCTTGCCAGAGAAAATTTCAACATAACACACTATTGAATCTGTGGCGTGGCTATTATTAATGACTTGAATGTAGATCTACAGTGAAAAAGAGCGAGTAGGGCAGAAAGAGATACAAAAAATGTACAGCTTGATAGAAAAAGAACACCAGGAAATTTCATTTTGTAGCCAAGGCTTGAGCTGCAAGAGATGAGGAGCTTAGCAGCCTTAAGGAGAGGCTACCTGTTCTGCACCAGAATAAAGAGAAGGGTGCCCTCGGGGCAAGAGCCCAATCAGCTAAGCTTCCAACTTGTGAAAGGAAAATGTCCAGTGGAGTTTTATGCTCCTAGAAACCAATAACAAACAAAAAAATTCTCCTGCTAATATGATTCAAGGGGGCAAAGGTTCCTTCCTTTGCTGGTAATGAAACTTGGCCACGTCATCCTCGTGGTACTGGAGTTAGAGGAAAAAAGGATGCAAGAGTAAATTGACTGTAGATTCTTCCCCCACAGTTTCAGAGAGCCACTGAGGCCAGGCAGTATGCAGCAAGAAAGTCCTTATGTGAAGGTCCCAAGGACAAAAGAGACTGGAAGAGGCCATTGCATGAAGCTGTGAAAACAAAGCCTGGGGTGCAGATCCCATGATGTTAGAAATGCCAGAGCTATGAAATGTCTGCTAAGGAGAGCTGCATCTTGGCAACGGAAGTAGCCCAACAAAGACACGTAAGCTGCAGGCAACAGAGCTGAAGGGGCTGAGTCATTTGAGTCCTCAGGAGCTAAAGTCTCAGACATTAAATATGGAGCTACAGGCTTTGGAGTTTTCCCTGGTGGGTTTCGGTCTTGCTTTGGTCCAGTATTTCCTCACTATGCTCCCTTTCTTCTTGGGAATAGTAATGTATATTCTGTGCCATCACATGTTGGAAGTATGTCATTTGCTTTCTGATTTTACAAAAAATTACAATTAGGAGACAAGATGTCAAGTCTCATAAACAGTCTTGGGACTGTAAAAGAGTATGCAGATTAAAAAAGCTGTACTTAGTATATTTTTGCATTATACTATGGCTATGACCCCATGGGAGCCAGGGTCTGGGGTGCAATAGTTTAAACAGGAAGGTCTCACAGACTCATGGACACATGGGCTCCAGTTGGTTGCAGTGCTTGGGGAAGTTCAGGTGGTGCAGCCTTGCTAGAGGAAGTATTTCACTAGGGTCAGGCTTTAAGATTAAAAACTTTGTAACACTTTCGAATTGTCTCTCTTTGTTTCATGTTTGTGTTTGAAGATGGAAGCTCTCAGTTTCCTGATCTTGCTGTCATGGCTTCTCACTATGATAGACTTCTATCCTTCTGGAACCATAAGCCCAAAGAAACCCTTCCTCCCTTCCTTCTATAAGTTGCTTTTGGTTGTGGTGCTTTATCACATCTGCAGGATAGTAACTAATAAAAAGGGACAGGCAAAATAATAGTACTTATCTCAGAGGGTTCCTCATTTTACAGCTTCAGTGCCTCTTTGGTTCTGATCTGGTTGATTTGCATTACTAAGCCATCCTACCCTGGATTATCACACCAAAGACACACCTTTTTCCAGAAAGCACAAGCTATGAAGTAGTAGAGAGGTTGTCAGATAACAGGTGACATGTCCCAGGTTCTCTCAAATATGAGTAGGCAATCATGAAACTGAATGCAAATTTTACTGGTCATCAAGTCATTTCTGTATTTAGAGTCATTTAATGAATATTCATTGGCCATTCCTCTGGGAAGAGTCAAGTCCTGGGTTTTTGTAGAAACAGGGTCATTGCCTCAAGGAGCATTCGATCTGATAGGCCATTGAGCCCCAGACATTATAGCCATGCTGTGTAGGGGCAAAGAGGAGCTCGCAGGACTGTAAGAACCCAAAGGAAAGAACTGATCCCACTGAGGAATAAATGGAGGCATTTGGACAGCCGAGTTCACTATGTTGGGGGAGTCAGTGTGAAGGCCTTTAATAATAATAATAAAAAAAAAAACATTGAAAATGCAACTAGAATAGAAAAAGCCTGGAACATTGTAGGAAGAAATTGTTAGTTCAGTGCTGTGAGGCCAAAAATGGCAAAGGATAAGTCTTGATGTTTGACAGAGGACAAAATTATGGATGGCCTTAATTGCTAAAGAAAGAAGTAGAAATTCATCCTGTGGCGAGGCAGTATCACAGAAGGAAAGAACACATTGGCTTTATGTCAGTATCCTCACATTGCTATTGTACAGCATATTAATCTAAAAGTGGACACTTCAGAAGCTAGGGTGTAGAATTCTGGTCATTGGTGTGAGGGACATTACAACCAAATCAGGGCAGTGGCAGAAGGATGAGTGGTAGACTTGACAGACGGGGACAACAGCTGGACCTGTTGGGATCAGCTATGATGAGACAAGAGTTTGTCCTGCACTTAAGACAGAAAACACAGAGTGGGGTATGCTGCACAGGCAAAAATGTAAGAAAAACATGCATCAGAGAAACTCTTTAAGTAGTGTGGGATAGAGTGGTAGAAAGACCTTTTTGGAGGAGGAGGGATTCAGGTTAAGACTCACTGTGTGACTTTGGCCAGTCATGTTGTATTTTTCTGGTCCTTTAGTTTCTACCTGCTAAATCAGAAGACAGAGACAAACTATGAGGACAGCATTACATAAAAGGATGCTAAGGGCTGGCAGGGTAGCTCAGCACATACATGTGCTGCCTGATGATCTGAGGTCAAGCTCAGGACCAACATCTGAAATTCACATGTGCTCTATAGCACACACACACACACACACACACACACACACACACACACGAAAGAATGCTCAGAACTCAGGAAGTGCCTAGTCCCATAGATGATTTGGGTCAGGATGAGTGGGGTAGCGTGACATTTACCCAATGCTGCCTTTGCTCCAGGTAGGAGGATACATTGATGGCAAATCTCCATGGCACACTTGACTGCATTTGGAATTACTTAGGAGACATACCTAGGTATATCTGTAAGGACAAGTCAGAGAGGAGTAACTGAGGAGGAGGAAGAGGCACGCTGATTGGGAGTACATCCACCATCCTATAGGCTGGGGTTCCAGACTAAATAAAATGGAGAAAGGAGAAAGGCAGCCGGAAGATGATCTCTCCTGGATCATGACTGTGGGTGCACTGTGAACCATCACCTCATTCTTTTGCCACCGCGCCTTCCCTGTACCTTCTGCACTGAGAGCCAGAATAAATCCTCGCATTTTACTCTGCTTTTGTTGGGTATTTTGCCACAACAATGAGAAAAGTGGCTAATTACAGACATCGCTGCATGCGACTGAAGGGGTTACAGGGAACGGGGTATGTGACCAGAACACGTGTGCTTTTGAAGGGCATCAAAGGCCAAGGCAGTTGAAGTAATATTGCCATGGGGGGCTCTAACTTGGCAGTCAGCACGGAGGCTTAAGAGATCTACAGTTTCAATCTCAACTGCTGTGTGATGCCTAGTCCGTTGTAAACCACTCTGGGTCCTAATTTCCCATAGGAACAACTATAAAAGGGCAGGTGTGTATTGTGGTTGTTGGGGGGGGGGTGTGGACAAATTGCTCTCAAGGGCTCACTTACTCCAGGTGCTTCAGTTCCATCTCACAAAGTGCTTTTAAAAGGGGGGCTAGCACTCTCTGTGTCCCTGACTTGTTTTGTGGCCTTGAGCCAGCTGTTGGACCTCTCTCAGTCTATTTCCACATCTGAAATATCAGTAGATCCGGAGGAGAGGCCCCGACATCCACTGATTCTCCCCAGAGGATGCTCAATCTCTTCAGCAGCTGAAAAGCTTTGGGCAAATCAGAGGGAAGTGAGACACTGGTCACAGATGAACCCCTTTCCAAATCTTCTGTCTTCTCCCACTGCCCTCCCCACCCCGCCCCACCGTCAGGAGCTTGCAGCACTGGCTCGCTTGCCAAAGTTGTTGCCATGACAACGGGTTACAAATAACTCAGATGCCTGCAAAGATTTTAACCCAAGAGCTGCTGGGCCAAGGGCTTCTTGTTCCTTTCCCAGACCAGACTAAGGGGACAGTGCCACAAATTCTTTAGGATCAATTCTCTCCCCTGCTGACAGGCCTGCCAAGGTTCCTCAGTGTCACAAGAATACGACCTAGCAATCCAGGCCCTCTGAAAACCTGATTCAAATTTTTCCAATCTTATTTCCCACTCGCCCCCATTAAGAAGTGATCGCTCCTATTTTTGACACCTGCTGTCTGACACGCCTGGTGTTGGATGCTTTATATGCAATATCTATGAAAATCTCCCCCAAACTTCTATTAGGTCGAAGGTATTGTCCCACCTGAGACTATATGCTGCCTGAGACATGTACAGTAAGGACTGAGGTTCATGGATATAAGGAATTAAAACTCAAATCCCTAAGACTCCCAAACCCAGGCATTTTGTCTTGCCCATGGTTCACAAATGTAGGTCTACATAATTTGTATATCCAGATAAACTGTGGGCTCTAAATTAAATCTGGAGTTAAAACTCAAGATTCTAACATTTAGTCAAGATGGTGAAATACAACTGGGCACAGTAACACATGTCTATAATCCCAGCTACTCAGGAGGCTGAGACAGAAAGATGAAGAGTTCAAAGTCACCCTAGACAATTTAGGGAGGTCCTTTCTCAAAAAGAGAAGAAAAAAGTGTGTTGGGCATGTTGGTGCACTTCTTTAATCCCAGCACAGGACGCAGAGGCAGGCATATCTCTACAAAGTGAAAGCTTATCTCAAAATACCTTTTATAATGGGGGAGAAGACCTGGAGAGATAGTTCAGTAAAGAGACTTGTTATTCCAAAGAACTCATACTCAACTCCCAGCACCCATACGACCCTGGGTAGAAATGACAAGAACCCAATACCTATACTCCAGTAAATATCAGGGATTTCCCAAACAATTACACTGCAAAGGCCTCCACTATATTGAAATGCCCTGTAATGGATTGTGTAAGTCTCTGCTGAGTCACCTCAAAGGGTGGACCTGACAGACCTCTGCCACCTGCACTGGGCTCCAAATCAATCCACGGTTTTAACTAAAGGAACAGAGGTGGTGTGTGTGTGTGTGTGTGTGTGTGTGTGTGTATGATCTACCTTATTGATATATACCAATTGATGCTTCAAATTGCTATGATGAAGAATCACAGTAGGTCATTAGTTAAAAGTTTATTTTAGGGCTGGAAAGATGGCTCAGGTCAGAGCATATACTGCTTCTTCAGGAGACTGAGTCCTCAAGTTCAACTTCCAGACACTTTAAAACCACCTGTAACTCCAGCTCCAGGGGATCCATCACTCTGGCCTCTGCAGGTGCACATACTGCCCCCAACATCCACACATAATTAAAAATAATAAAAATAAATCTAATAAAAAGTCCTTTCAGCTTCAAGTAACAAAAATCCTGACTGACACTGGCTTAAACACATTGCAGCTTCATTTATTTTCCCAATTAACTGTAAGTGTATTATGGATTCAGTTCCATGACCAGGAAATGAATTCCTTCTAACGTTTTTAATAATGTCTGCATGCTCGGGCTAATTTCTTCATGGTGCCAAGATGGCTGTCATGGCTCTCAGCTACATGATTATATTCAAATCAGAAAGGAGACAAGTCAATCATCTGTCTGTCTTTGCTCAGAAAATAAAAGGATTTTGCAGAAATTCCCCCCAGAAAATAATTCACTGATCATAGGCAAGTCATATAGCCAGTCTTAGCTGCAAAGAAGTCTAATGAAGTAAATGGACCCTCAGTCTCTGAGTGGCAGCTGATGATGAGGATGGGATTGGGAGTTGTGACAAAAAAAATGGCCAAACCGGGTAACATAGTTGAAAGTAGTTACTGCTAGGGAACAAGAGTATCCCTGGAAGTGAGAGGGGCAGGTAGTGTTAGGTTTTATTTGGTATCTTTTAGCACTACTTTGATTTTTTAAACTACACGTATTGTGTGGAGAGAAGGCTCAGCAGTTACTTTAGCTATTCTTATAGAGGACATGGGTTCAGTTCCCAGCACCACCATGGCAGTTCATCATTCACTGGAACTCCAGCTCCAGGGATTCCAACACCCTCTTCTGGCCTCCACAGGCACCAGATACACAAATGGTGCATTCATACATACATACATACATACATACATACATACAGACAGACAGACAGACATGCAAAAGACTAATAAAAAGAAACCTTTAAAAATAAACAAACCAAAATCCAGGAAGCTGGCTATGGCGGTGCATGCTTTTAATTCCAGCACTTGGAAGGCAGAGGCAGGTGGATCTCTGTCAGTTTGAAGCAAGCCTGGCCTACAGAGTGAGTTGCAGGGCAGCCAATGTGACCTTGTCTCAAAAAAAAACCCATACAATAATAAAAATAATATAAAATAAAAATACTATGTGTCCAATGGATCCAATGCCTTCTTTTAACCACAACAGGCACTGCATATATGTGGTGCACAGCCATACATGCAGGCAAACACCCATACATGTAAAAGAAACTTAATAAGTCTTCTTATTAATAAAACTAATAATATTAGTCTTCTTACTAATAAAACAAACAAAAACCAAGACACTACAAAACAAAAATTACCTCAATAACAGCAATAGCAAAAACTACATGCACTGAATTACTTTGATGAAAAGAAAAATATATAGTATAGTGTTTCCAATGAAGACAAAAAATAAAAACTGGACCATTTCTCTGTCTCCAGAACAATGAATGCTGATTCATCATGAAAGGATACTTACCAGAATAGGTCCTTCTTGTAGACTGAACTATCTCAGGGGTTCTCTCATGAGTCATAGAGAAAAGTGTGCTGTAGCTATTACCTTGAATGTGGCCAGTGAAGATAAGTGTGGCTCTATATAGACGTTTCAAGGATTGACTGTGGTTAGACAGTTTCTATACAATGTCATATTAGCTCCGTAACTCCTGGCAGCTCTCTTTCCTTCTCTATGAAGTGAAGAAGTGAATTCAAACCTGTGGCAAATATTTTCCACCAATTTAAAATGCTATCTGGCACGTGGGCTGGGGATGTAGTTCAGTTGGTCAAGAGCTGCTTAGCATGAATGAATCTCTTGGATTGATAAAGCGCTGCATAGAGCCAGGCGTGAGGATTTTGCCTGCATGTATGTCTTGTGCACCACATGCACATAATGACTAAGACAGCTAGGAGAGGACATTGATTGCATCACCTGGACACGTTTTTATTTTATGTGTATGAGTGTTTTGCCTGAATGTTTGGATGCATACTAATTGTGTGCTTGGTGGCAGAATCTCAGAAGAATGATCAGAATTTCAAGATTATTCTCAGCTACATCATGAGTTAGAGTCCAACCTGGGTTAAATGAGACCCTGTCTTAAAAATGAATAGAATCTGACTGTTCTGGGTAGTGGTGTACTCTGAGTGTAGTTCAACAGTCTTATACTTCTGTTGACTTGAGCTTGTTTTTAAAATCTTTGCTTTTTTTGGAGAGGTATGTACATATTTTATTGTTAATTTTTTATTTACTTTATGAATAAAAATACCTTAGCTTTATGCTTATGGCTTTCTTTCCTTATGCATGGTTGTGGTGGTTTAAAAAAGACTCATGATATATTTGCATGTTTAGTCCATGTTTGAAGAACTATTTGGAGAATTAGGAGGTGTCTCCTTGTTGGAGGTGTGTCACTGGGTGTGGGCTTTGACGGTTCAAAAGTGCACTCTAGTCTAATCTCTCATTTGTTTCTCTGTCTCTATCTCAGTCCGTTTCTCTCTCTCTCTCTCTCTCTCTCTCTCTCTCTCTCTCTCTCTCTCTCTCTCTCTCTCTCTCCCAGCAGATTGGGATGTAGTACTATCAGCTTCTTCTCTAGCACCATGTGTGACCACATGCCACCTCATCTCCAACACACATCCTCCTCTGGCATTAAGATAATGGACTAAACTTCTGAAATAGCAAGCCTCAATTAAATGCTTTTTGTTTCGAAGAGTTGCAGTGGTCATGGTGTCTCTTCACAGCAAAAGAACAATAACTAGGTCATACGGTAAAGCAATTTTTCTTTTACATTATCTTTGAATATTTTCACTGTTTTTTTTCTTAGTCCCCTGAGATTTAATGCAATGTGCTTTGATTATAGTCATCTTCTTTCCCAAATCCTCACAGATTCACCTTTTCCCTACCTACCCAACTTTAAATCCACTCTTTTAGTCCAGTTTTGCTGCCCATATATTCTTAGATGCATCGCCTTCCTGGAGCTTGGTCAATTTCCCGGGGGCAACATTCTTTCAGAAAAGTGATCCTCCCTCTCTCAGCCACTATCAATTGCCAATAGCACATTGCTTGGGGTAGGACTTCACGTTCACTTTCCTTCTCTATGTTGAGATTTGATCAGGCTTGAAGTTCCATGGGGCTTGTGCACATTGTCACAACTATTGTGAGTTCATACATCCTATTATATCTGGAGGGCACTGTTTGTCTTCATCCTGTTTCTGGCTCTTACAGTCTTTCTACCACTTCTGCCACAATGACGTCACCCTCAGCCCCAGGAGGATAGGATGTGACACAGAGGACCCATTTAGGGCTGAGCATTCCAAAGTCTCCTTCCTATTCTCTAAGAGGGTGCATGTACATATTTTTGCCCAGAACTTTCCTCAAAGGAGACGCTCATAGTAGGGCCATGTCAGAACCCGGCTGGCTGAAAAATTGCTGCCAATTCCTGCTGCAAGAAACACCAGAGAGAGGAATGAGATTTGAGTGTTGATTCCATTACAAATATTAGTGATGTGATTAATTTTAAGAACAACTCACTCTGTAAAATGTCCCAATGAATACTGTGATTATTCTGTGTGTGCCATGGACTGTAAGGCGGGCGTGAGAATATTTCAGAAAGAAAATACATATGTGTTATGTATTATGCTGGAGCTGGAAATGCCATTGTTCTAAGAATGAGACATGGAAAGGCTACACCCTCTCTCTGATACATGTAGACTGCATGCAATAGTGCAAGATTATCTTGCCCATGCCCAAGAGTCAGGGAAGAGGGATAGCTTGAGGCAGTGGAATTCTTTTAGGGGGTGATAAAAGTACTATGTAGCATAAATTGTTTTTTCCTCCACCAGGCATAGTGGTGAATACCTTTAACCTCTGCACTAAGGAGGCAGAGGCAGGTGGATTTCTATGAGTTTGTGGCCCTCCTGTTCTACAGAGTGAGTTCTGGGACAGCTAGGACTACACAGAAAAACCCCGGTCTCAATTTTTTTCTTTTATTTCTTCTCTTATCACCAAGACTCTTAACAAAGTCCTATTAAGCACACACACATACACAGAAGATGTACCTATTTACAGAAAGAACAAAAGTGTCCTTTATAGAAAGCACCTTTGGGAAATCGAGGGGGGGAAATGGGAGTGGGTCGGGTGGAAGGGCATATACTTGGCAGCAGGGGGTAGGAGGAGGGCTTGGGGGTTTTCAGGGAGGGGGAAAACCGGGAAAGGTTTTAGCATTTGAAATGTAAATGAAGAGTATATCCAATAAAGACTTTGTAAAGAAAAAAAAAAGCTCCTCTGGGCTAACAGAGGCTAGAATGTGAAGGGAGTATGTGGAAAGGACGAGTAAACATACTCAAGGGTTCCGGAGAGTAGCAGGAACAGCCTCACCGGGCCCGCACACAGTAGGGGAAGCACAGATACAAGCATTCAGTTGTAGGTTAAAAAATCACTAGTAAGAGATTTCAAATGTTCCCAAAACAAAGAAATGATAGCTATACACACAATACATGGCACACTACATACATCCCGTGAATTTCTGGACATAAATGTGTGCAGTTATTATGTATCAATTAATTCAGGGGCTAGAAACACAAAGAAGAGAGGACAGAATCAACCATCTAGGAGAGCCATCATCCAAACAGAAGTTCTCCAAAGAGCAGGGAAGAAGAAAATCACTTAAGAAATAAAATTGATTTTTCTGAGTAGAAGAACATGAGTGTGCAGATAACAAGAGTCCATTAGTGCAGCAGGTAACCAGAAAAATAGATGAAGGAAACGCATGCATCTGGACATATTATTGTGACATTTAAAAAAAAACAGAAATAGGTTTTTTTTAAAGCTTTTAAGCTCCTACAAGCGAGGAAAACAGGCCAGAATCAAAGGTATGAGAATAATATTAGCATATGACTTAATCAGTAACTGTGGTAAGAGTAATATTTTCCAAAACCCCGAGAAAATTATTTCTACCACAGAATTCTACAGCCAAAGTACAACTGAAATGTGAATGCAAAGGTAACAAATACATTTTTCAGACACACAAAGATCCCCAAATTCACCTTCCTTCAGAAGTTATTTCAAGATGTCTCCAATAAGATGCAGGATTCTTTTATCATTAGGAATATTGGATGGATATGCATAACAGAAACAGACTTTAGTAATCTTAAGGAGGAAAGGAGGCTTGTTGTGACATACTCTGACACAAATCTAAACAATCTGGCTGAGACAATAGGACAAGGATTAGAAAGGCTGAGCAGTGGAATCACAGCAAAGGGTCAGTTGTAGGCATTGCCTGGGTAGAAAGCAGCCACTGGTGCTGTATCTCACAGTTGACCACAGTGTGTGATGTAACCATCGAACACAATAGCAACTGAGCTCTGCACCCTCGTGTCTGCTGCTTTGGCTTACTTGCTGTGGACTTCCAGGTTCCCTTAATCATAACCGTCAAGTCATAACACGTTACCAGTCCAATGGAGGTTGCCCTTCTTCTCTCATATTACTTTTTTCTCTTATTACCATCTTCTTGCTCATATTAGTGAGTCTCTCTAGTAGCTTAACTGTTCTTTGCCCCTTCTGTTTATTTGGATACACGCATTCATTGTACCTACATAAATGATATTATGGTATAAATTTCATTCTGCTTCTTACTTTTTTTCATTCAACACTGTTTGTAGGGTTATTTGTCCATATTCTTATATGAAATCTAGCTACTATTTTTTAATTGCTTTATACTTTTCTAACCTATGAAAATTTTACAGTCCGCTTAACTAATCCCATTATGATGGGCACCTAGGGTGATCCCAAGTCCTTGATACCTCAGAAACTGATGCAACACATAAACTCAAATGTATTCTCTTTGGACTCCTGTAACAATTTCTCAGAATGTATGCCCAAGACCTGGATTGCTAGGTAATACAGGTTTTCCACAAGGGACTACCAAACTACTCTCCAGAATAACAGAACCAGTTTACAGTCCAGCCACAGCTGTCTTTTCCTCACATCCATATCAGCACTTGGTATATTGAAACCCTTTACATTTTACCACCACTATAGTAATCTCACACTGTCATCTTAATTTTAATTTACCTAATTATTAACAGTTAAAATCTCAATATGGCTGGAAGAAGCTGAGGAGGAGGATGACACCATAGGAAGACCAGCAGTCTCAACTAACTTGGACCCCTGAGATCTCTCACACACTGGGCCACCCAACTAGGCAGCATACATCAGCTGATATGAGGCCCCCAACACACATATACAGCAGAGGACTGCCGCATCTGGCCTCAGTGAGAGAAGATGCACCTAACCCTCAAGAGACTGGAGGCCCCAGGGAATGTGGAGGTCTGGTGGGGTAAGGGTGGGGACATCCTGGGGGTGGGGAGGAGGTATGGGATGAGAAACAGTTGGAGGGTGGACCAGGAGGGGCCAAGGACTGAATAGTAAAAAAAAAAAAAAAAAAAAAAAAAAAAAAAAGAATAAAGAATTAAAAAGAAGGAAAAGAAATCTCAATAAGTTCAAATTTTCTGTTGTGTAAATGGAATATTATATCCATATATCTGTTGAGTTTACAATCTTCTGTTTCATTTTCTTTTATTTAATTTATTATTGAATTTGTTTTGGCACACTTTGTGGCCCAGGTTGGCCTTGAACTCATAGAAAACACCCTACTTCAGCTGCTGGAGTGCTAGGATTTCAGGATATACCATCGTGTCCGCCTTTATTGACTGATGATTCATCCTCTGTCAGTTTTATACACTACAAATACATTCTCGAGTCCCTTATCATGCAGCCGCTTCCTATCTTTCTGGCTCCTCTGTGTTGATGGCACCAGAATCCAAGTTATTGACATGATAGTCAGGGTTCATTGACTGATGAGCAAGGAGAGCAAGTATTGACCCTCTTGGGTTACATAGTAGTAACTGGGGGCACTGCCTCCCACCAAGCAATCCATTAGAGAGCACCCTCATTTAGATGTTACACAGCCACTAGACTGCATTCCTTCAGGTCTCTATCATCCATATATACTCTTCCCTATATTTACACCCTGGAAAGAAAACACTCACTCTTAATATAGTACCTTTCCTTCCTTCCAGAGGACAGCAACCAAAAACAAAAAATAGGATTCATTCAGGTATAAGCAACAGAAACACAAATTACTGACTCAATAGACCATAGAGTAGACTTCAGGATGATTCTCCGTGATTCTCTTGCTTTAACTTCCTCTGCTTGTCAGTACCACCCTCGGGGAAGTATTCCCATGTATTCAGAAGATGGTTAGCAGCAGCAAAGGGGCCACATGCCTTTTTTGTTCCTATACAGGGAAGATGAGTCATCATGTCCCTCAAAAGCTGAGCGTAGTCCTGAGTCTCATTGTGAGCAGATCATCTCTGAACTAATCATCACTGTCAGAGGAAAATGAAATGACTCAGGTTAGTATACCTGTGAAGAAGACCTACCTATATCTAGAGCTGGTGCTGGGGTCAATCTAAATTCTGTAGTTCTTATAAAGTGGGGCAGATGATTGAATGCTGGAGAATAACCATACTATCTACTATAAGGGCATAAACTAAGAAAGTGGAAAAGATGAGGTCCAAGAAAGTGTGTCCAACCTGAAAGAGCAATGAAGGCGTGTCTCAGGATGGTAGCTTCACAGCAGCCCTACGGAGCAGTTATCCAAGTGGGAGCAGAAAGGAGGATTCCAGGAGGGACGTATCTAGGGAAAGGAGGGGGCTTCAAATGATTTTTATACTTTGCTTGGGAATTTTAAATAACTTACTAAGGTGCTAATGTCAGGCAATGCAAAGAAATGAAAGCAACTAGAAACTCCAAGCATCGGGGACTGTATAAGAAAAGTAATGTAGGATGCAGAGGATGGCTCAGTCAGTAAAGCACTTGCCCTGCAAGCATGCAGACCTGCGTTCAGTCACTAGAGACAGCATTAAAAAAAAAGCTAGGCTTGGTGGTGTGCTCATTTTTTTCTTTTTTTTTTATTCGATATAATTTTTTATTTACATTTCAAATGATTTCCCCTTTTCTAGCCCCCCACTCCCCGAAAGTCCCATAAGCCCCTTTCTCTTCCCCTGTCCTCCCACCCATCCCTTCCCACTTCCCCGTTCTGGTTTTGCCGAATACTGCTTCAGTGAGTCTTTCCAGAACAAGGGGCCACTCCTCCTTTCTTCTTGTACCTCATTTGATGTGTGGATTATGTTTTGGGTATTCCAGTTTTCTAGGTTAATATCCACTTATTAGTGAGTGCATACCAAGATTCATCTTTTGAGTCTGGGTTACCTCACTTAGTATGATGTTCTCTAGCTCCATCCATTTGCCTAAGAATTTCATGAATTCATTGTTTCTAATGGCTGAATAGTACTCCATTGTGTAGAAGTTAGACTCCAGAAAACCAAACAACCCTATTAAAAATGGGGTACAGAGTTAAACAAAGAATTCTCACCTGAAGAACTTCGGATGGCGGAGAAGCATCTTAAAAAATGCTCAACTTCATTAGTCATTAGGGAAATGCAAATCAAAACAACCCTGAGATTTCACCTTACACCAGTCAGAATGGCTAAGATTAAAAATTCAGGAGACAGCAGGTGTTGGAGAGGGTGTGGAGAAAGAGGAACACTCCTCCACTGCTGGTGGGGTTGCAAATTGGTACAACCACTCTGGAAATCAGTCTGGCGGTTCCTCCGAAAACTGGGCACCTCACTTCCAGAAGATCCTGCTATACCACTCCTGGGCATATACCCAGAGGATTCCCCACCATGTAATAAGGATACATGCTCTACTATGTTCATAGCAGCCCTATTTATAATTGCCAGATGCTGGAAAAAACCCAGGTATCCCTCAACAGAAGAGTGGATGCAAAAAATGTGGTATATCTACACAATGGTGTGCTCATTTTTAACCATAGTGTTTGGGAGGTACAAATGGGTGGATCCCTAGGTGGTGGCTAGTAGGCTTAACGTACTTGGTGAGATCTTGTCTTTAAAAAGGTGGATGGTACCTGAGGTACCTTATGGCCTCTACACACAAGTACCTGTACATATATACCCATACACAAACATGCACACACAAAATTATATAAATAGCATGAACATTTTATTGACCCAAGCCTTTAGAATGATCCATCAGCAAAGTATAGATGAATTAATTATGCTCACAAATAGAAGGTACATTTTATCAATCTTGTTAATAATTTAATTCTAATACTTGGGAGGCAGAGGCAGGTAGATCTCTATGACTGTAAGGCCAGCCTGGTCTACAGAGGGATCTCCAGGCCAGTCAAGTGGCAACTGTGTCAAACAACAAAATATAGATGATAGAAGAGGCATAGAGATTATAAGTATACATATATAACCGGTATGTTGGGGACATTACCATATTGAAGACTTGAGAGGAAGAGAGTTGGTTGGTATACATAGCATAGGAATGGCCCCCATAGACTCAGGTGTTTGTATGCTTGACAATAGGGAGTGGCACTATTAAGAGGTAGGGCCTTGTTGAAGAAAGTGTGTCACTGTGGAGGTGGGCTATGAGATGTCCTATGTTCACGCTATGCCCAGTATGGTACACAGTCTCTCCCCACTGCCTATGTATGAGTCAAGATGCAGAACTTTCAGCATCTTCTCCAGCACCTTGTCTGCCTGCTCACTGCTGTCTCCCGCCATGACAAATAATGGACTAAACCTTGGAACTGTAAGCCAGTCTCAATTAAATGATTTCCTTTATAAGCGTTGCCTTGGTCATGGTGTCTCTTCACAGTAATAGAAATCCCCAACTAATACAGCAAAGAAGTTAAAAAATGACTGAAATTGATAAACAACTTGGCAAATAGAAAACCTGTGCATTATTTGGAGCTGTGAAGATAATTACCAGAAAAAAGGAAAACAGAATAGATTTCCAGGTCAAGATGACAAATTTATCATGTGTTTATCTCTCCTTTCTTCTGAGAGCCTTCTAAATGATAGTTAAGGGATTATAAAGATATAAAAACACCTTTGTACTATACTACTATGAGGAAGAGTGTAGGAGCTCATCTGTCAACAAAACAGATTTCAACAAATCTCTGGAAGATAGGAGTAAATAGAGAGTTGGTTACCGATGAGGCCTGGTGGACGAAGCCCCAGCCCGACCATGCATGACGGCGCCTCTGAGAAAGAGGTTAGCCTCTCTTTGCAGAAACTTTGGAGAACATTGGGTCTTGACAATGCCAAAGGTGGGAGTGAGACGTGTGGCTGAAAACAGGGAGTTTAGTGAGAAGTCTATGCCAAACTATCCACCCTCATGCACAACACACAGTAACTGGGTGTCTACTCATTAGGCAAAGGAACAGAGCCATTTCAGAGACAAGTTCTAGGTATTGTGGGAATTTGGGACTGTAGCATAAGACTCAAAACTCTTCTTATCCTATAGGGAAATTTGTCAGTTTGCCTAACCCTGCTCCCTCACTGAACTTCCAATCAGATTTTCACTGGTATGTTTTTAAGAACTTTTTACTGGTTCATTTTGTTATTTGGCAATTTCACACATTGATAGAATAATGCTGCCCCTAACCCCACCACACTCTCTTATTTTCCTTTCATCCCTGTCAACACCCCCCCACTTCCATTCATATGAGTTCCTTTCCAGATTCATGACTTTTGGTTTAGTTTTGTGACTCATTTTAACCAGGGCCATCTATGTGGCCATTGCATCAAAACTATCCATCGGAGTCTGATGAGGATGTCAGTGGATATATGACTGAAGGCAATAATTTCTCCTGAGTCTGTCAGCAGGACACAGTCCAGCAGTGCAGGGTAAGGCTCTCTTGAGTTTCCCTCCACCCATGTACTGAATCAATTGCGATGGTCATGTCTAGAAAAAATGCCTAGAAAACAATGACATTTTACAGTTTCCCTTTATTTTCTGGCTCTTCCATTCTTTCCATCCCCTCTTCCACAGGGTTCTCTGAGCCTTAGTGAGGGTGGTATAAATCATTTGTTTAGGAAAATACCTAGTGTGGCCATGACTCTGCATCCACCATGCTTGGCTGGAAAGAGTAGCTTCTCTGATTAAGACTACAGAAATGACAGCAAACTAGCACAGATCACAAGGTTGTCTTTGAGAAAAGGCCACACATGAAAGAAACATTCCTAAATAAGAAGAGGAACTGGGTAGAGAACTTGGTAGGAAATGAGCAGCCCAATGGTAGAGATCTAAATCTGGACAGAGCATCATCTATTAGATAATGATTGCTCTACTTTAGCCAAACATCACAAAAGAAAATTGTGGTCCTACTCCCTCTACACTAACAAAGGCCAACAGTGAGTTCGGACTTCAACTCTCACTGGATAATGCGTTACCCTCCTCTTCCCACCGCAGGTGGGATGGCTAGAGTACCCATTCTCACCTAGCAATGAGGAACCCCTGGGGAGGGTATCCAATGGAGACTGAACAGAGACTTTGAATATTTCTATAGCCACTGCTTTAATGGGACAGGGTCTCTTCTTCCATTGTAATAACAGTGTCTGAAAATGGAAGCTAAAAGAGAATATTGAAATAAGATCCAGCATCTCATAATACAATAGCCCAAATACCCAGGTCTCAAATGACAATTACTCATCATGCCAAGAACCAGAAAAACCTCAACTTGAATGAGAAAAACAAAATGAAACAATAGACCCGAGCACCAAGACGACAGAGATGTTAAAATTAGCTGAAAAGTATTCAAGGACAAGGAGTCACCATCAAAATATCTTTAACAATTACGAATGTGCTCCAAACAAATCACAAATTAGAAAATGAGTGAGATGGCTCAGCAGGTAAAGACACGTGCTGCCAAGCCTGATGACCTGAGCCTGATCCCACAGGGCCACATGATGGAAGGAGAGCACTGATTTCTACAAGTTGACCTCTGACCTTCACATGTACACTGCAGAACACACACACACACACACACACACACACACACACAAACACACCAATATGTTTTTTTAAAGGAAAAATCATGGAAACTTCAGAACTGCAAATTATAAAACCCCAAATAAATTCCTCAATTGATAAGATATAGTTATAGAAAGATGGAGGGACAGAACAAAAATTGAAGACAGAAACACAGATGCTTTACAATGTGGAAAACTAACAAAAACAGACTGTGGAAGGGTGAATGAGAATAGCCTTAGGGACCTATGAGACTATTACAAAATATATGACACTATGCCCTTAGGGTTCTTAGAGAAAAAGAGAACAAGTGTTATAAAATATTATGTGTAAAGCAGGTAGACACACTACTAATCAGACACCATCAAAACTGGCTCTTAGAAGAGGGCAAGAGAGTTGAGTAGTCCTATGCTTGAGAGGCTGAGGTAAGAGAGTCACTTGAGGTCAGAAACTTAAAACCAGCTTGGACAACATAGTGAGAGATGTCCCCATCACCCACTCTCTACAATGTTGAGTGGGAAAAATGATATTAACTCTCAGATGTTATAGCCAAGTATCTTAGGTAGGGTTTTACTGCTGTGAAGAGATCCATGACCAAGGCAACTCTTATAAGCACAACATTTAATTGAGGCTGGCTTACAGGTTCAGAGGTTCAGTCTAGTATCATCATGGCAGAAGCATTCAGGCAGGCATGGTGCAGGAGGAGCTGAGAGTTCTATATCTTCATCTGAAGGCTGTTAGTGAAAGACTGACTTCCAGACCGCTAGGATGAGGGTCTTAAGGCCATGCTCACAATGACACACCTACTGCAACAAGGCCACACCTCCTAATAGTGCCACTCCCTGGGCCAAGCATATACAAACCATCACACACCAAGTATCATAATAAAGATATTTGCAAATATGTAAAGTCAAACTTTTCTTTCAATCCGTAAAGTCAACAAGAAGCATCACTTACATGCCAATAACAACCAACAACTGTCTAATGGGACTTAAGGCCCACTTGATAGGACAGAAACTATACCCAGTATATGAAACCTAGCCAGAGGCCGGGCAGTGGTAGTGCACACCTTTAATCCCAGCACTTGGGAGGCAGAGGCAGGCAGATTTCTGAGTTCGAGGCCAGCCTGGTCTACAGAGTGAGTTCCAGGACAGCCAGGGCTACACAGAAAAACCTTGTCTCGGAAAACTAAAAGAAGAAGAAGAAGGAAGAAGAAAGAAGAAAGAAGAAGGAAGAGGAAGGAAGAAGGAGGAGGAGGAAGAAGAAGAAGAAGAAGAAGAAGAAGAAGAAGAAGAAGAAGAAGAAGAAGAAGAAGAAGAAGAAGAAGAAGAAGAAGAAAGAAGAAATCTAGCCAGCTTCTCCACAATCATGAGGTCAGGCCTGGAGAGATGGCTCAGTGGTTAAGAGCCCTGACTGCTTTTCCGAAGGCCCTGAGTTTAATTCCCAGCAACCACATGGTGGCTCACAGCCATCTTTAATGAGACCCAATGTCCTCTTCTGGTGTGTCTGGAGATAGCTACAATGTACTCATATACATTAAATAAATCTTTGAGGAAAAAAATAATCTCCTACCACCACTTTGTTAGACCAGCAAAAATCCTTACTCTATTCTAAATTTTATTCTTATAACCACAGATAAGTGTAGCTACTACCCCTCATCATCTCTTTACAACCTATGGGGACCTTCAAAGAAAACTACAACTGGATATAATACAGGAATCACGGGGAGCCCAGCCCCAACAGACACACCATCATCATAGCCCCTGTATCTATGGTTCAGGGAATATTATGAACAGGGGGTGGAAAGATTGTAAGAACCAGAACACTAGGAAGTCTGATGTGGAACAGGCTCTCCTAGAAATGGCTGCATAAAACAGACTGAAAAAAAATGGCAAGATCAATGAACATGTTAATGTAGACTTCGTAAAATTTCTCACTCCTAGACAGAAAACTACAGGCAACTTATGACTGCTTAGTGAAGATGAGTTAATTAATCATTCTCACAGGTGAGCCCCCTTATTGATTATCTAATGTAGAGGGGTGAGTCTTCAAATCATGTACAAACAACAAAAATAGACCCAGTAAGTTGCATTTCCATATTTATGCATATACATACATACATGTATATAATAATGATAATCAAAGAGAAAGGCTATCAGCTTGAGAGGTGGCATGAGAAGGTTTCAAGAGAGAGGAGCTGGGAGGGACTAAAGGGAGGAGGAAAAGTAATGTGTCTCTAGTTCAATTAAAAACATAATAATTACAATAATAAGGAATCTACTTTTTATATAACCTTTCTGAGAAAGCTACTTGAAGATGTGCTCCATCAAAACAATGGGAGGGAAAAGCAACCAAAACCAAAACCCTGAGCTCTAATAAACAGTGGATATAACCATAGAAACAGTAAAAAGAAATTCTAAAATGACAATCCATATTTGAAAAAGGACCGAAGAGCTCTAGAAAGAAAGGTCTTCTGGAGAGGACAGGAGCAAAAAGCAGACTTAGTAGAGTATTTTTTAATGTATATATTTTTTTAAAATTTAATTTTAGTTTTTTACCTTTTCACGTTACTTCCTGTTCACTGCCTTTTTCCTGGTCACCTCCTCCCACAATCCTTCCCCCTTCCTCTCAGAATTTTTAATGCAGTGAAGATTTTGAAAAGCAAAAGAAAACAAATATACAATGAAGCAATGAGGTAAAAGAAGAAAAATTAGAAACCAGAAAAAAAGAAAACTTGCTACAAAACAAAAATAATTAGTAAAAGATTATTTAATCATATCAATATGATATGATTTGATATGATTAAAGATTAAGAGCTTATTGCTCTTCAATGTCTAGAATCATACTACAGACAAAATGCCAAAAAGCACAAATGGCAATCATCATTACAGACCAGAATTTAATCTACTGCCACCACTTTGCTAGACCGGTTGTGACAACGTAAAGGTACAGATGAGAAGATGTGTGTGATAGTGGCAGCAGCAGCCACGCCCTAGCACAGGAAGAGTACATATCCCAACTCATTCTCAAAGCAAGTTTGAGGCCGGCAAGGTTTGAGACCCTATCTCAAAACACAATACAACACACACACACACACACACATACACAAATAAATAAATAAATAAATAAATAAATAAATAAATAAATAAACAAATAACAAAATTAAAAATCACCACCAACAAAACAGGATGCCTTTAAGATGGCTAAGCAGGTAAAGGCTCTTGACATGCAGCCTAATGGTTTGAGTATAATCCCTGAAATCCACACAGAAGAAGAAAACTGACTCCTGAAAATTGTCCTCTACCTACACATGGGCTGTGTGATATGTGTCCTCATGAATAATTCTTAAAAATGTAGGCTTCAAAATAGATAAATATCTATATTCCAGAAGTTGGAAGGCCAGTGGGAATGCTGAAAGAAAAAAATATTTTTTTTTTATTTAACAAAGCCTTGATCAAGAAATATTGTCAACAAGGAGGGAAATACTCTCTCTAGTTCATAGAGAAACAAAGTGTTACTTCAAGTCAGAATGTTATCCAACAGTGAAATAAAATTATATTAGAAATAAAAATAACAGTTTAACTTGATATGAATAATCAAAAAATACTGATGGTCAAAAACCACCAATGTGTATTGTCTGAAATTGATTGTGTTTAAAAACATCCACACAAGGTTCTGAAGAGATGACTCAGTAGTTAACAATACTTGCTACTCTTGCAGAGGACCTGAGTTCAATTCCCAGAACCCTCATCAGGTGGCTCACCTGTAACTGTAGCCCCAGGGGATCCAGTGTCGCCTTCTGGCTTCCATGAGTACTTGCACACACTTGTTTGCACATACAGAGAGACACACATGTACACATAAATAAAAAAAAGTATTGCTTTAAAATTTTTCCACGTAGTATATTACTTAGGTGTAGCATTAACAATCAGGAAAAAAACCCTGAAATTAGGCACCAAAAGTGAGAGTTCACAGGGTAGGGGACTCTTGTTTTCCATAAACCTTCTGTATAGAGTTGAATATTCTAAATAATATGATTGCATTACTTCTTTTGTTGTTGCTTTTGTTTTGTTGTTTTTGTTTTGTTTTGTTTTTTTTGAGACAGGGTTTCTCTGTGTAGCACTGATCATCCTGGAACTCACTCTGTAGACCAAGCTGGCTTAAACTCATACAGATAGATCCACCTGCCTCTGCCTCCCAAGTGCTGGGATTAAAGGCATGTGCCAGCACCACTACCAGGTGCATTACTTCATTTTAAATGAATATTTGACTTAAAAAAGAAAGCAAACATTTTAAAAGCACAAAGGATACACCTGCCCATAAACATACCTTCTGTAGTGAGAATTCTGGAATTTTGGTTACTTTAAAAAACACAGAAATATTATAAGAATATGTTTTTGTTTTAATCCCAGGTGTGGTATACGAAACTGCTTTGTACTGTCCACAGCAGCTGACTATGATTTGCCTCGTGCTCTAGCAAAGGTGTGATTTGGCCAGCTGCAGACATTTTCTGTGATTGTATGACATTTGGAATTCTGAGAAAGTTTCAGAAGGTATATAAATGCTAGAATCCCCTATAGGCTGGATCAGTGGTTGTTGGTCATTCATGGAGGGTTGGCTACAGTTTATTAGTAGTCCTGCTCAAGACAAAACAAGAAGAAATTGTATTCAGGGATCTCTATCTCTCTCCACCCTATCCTTTCTCTCCTATACAATGATAGGAGATGAAACTGGGGGCATAAAGGATGGGGGAAAAGAACCCATTAAGTAAAAAGGTCAGCTACACCCTTCTCCCCAGATTTCCTTGTCCCTCTGGACTTCTTCATGTAATAGTTTGGAAAACATTTCAGTCTCTGTCTTAAAAACAGACTCTGCTTGAGTGAAATTTGGTTTTTACAAATTGTTAGCTCAAAGGTGCCATTTTTCCTGGTATCTTCTTTACTCTTGAGCTCACAAAGCCCTTCTCATTGCTAACAGCTAGAATCCTCTCTATTCTTAAACTCAACTGAATTCTACCTTCTGGGGAAAAAAAAGAATCTTGGCCTCTAAGCAGAACAACTTTCTCACGAGAGTCTTCATTCATGAGTCTAATGGCACTCAAGTATACTTACTTACATAACATTATTTATACACCCCAGTCTTCTTCAACACTAGCTGCAGTGGTGAGATTCCTAATGTACCAGTCTGTCATTTTCCTGTTTCAGCTTCCCATTATTCATAAGATCAAACCTAAGCCTGATTGCATGGCTTCCATTAGTTTTACCACTGCATGGACCAATGCTAACTACTCCTCTCTGAAACTCAAATACTTTCACATTCTTTGCTTATGCAACTTCTCATAATGTTCTTTGGTCCCTTCCCCCAATAGCAAACAGCAACTTCTCTTTCAAGACTCAGTTGAAGTACACCCTCTTCTATAAAGATGTTACTGAGCAATTCCTCCAACCCACCATATTCCAGGGAGAACCGCCCAGTGCTTTCTATATGCTCACTTTGCCCCATCTAGACTTCTGTTATATCATCTGCTACATTTAGTGCACTTCTCTGAGTCACTACTTAAAATGTGCATTTCTGGGGGTGGAGAACTCAGTCTAGTTGAGGGCCTGATACGCAGAAAGGAATTCAATATATGCTTGTAGAGCAGATGAATGGAAAACTAGTGTGAGTGGATGCAGGAAAGGTCAAACAAGTAAACGTTCATCTAGATGCATAGACGTCAAAAATGTATCAGGCAACTTAGAAAAAGAAATCAACAAGTAAATGACTAAAAAGTCCATGAGAGAATGAAGGCACGAGGGAAAGACTGAATTGTCACCTCTGTGTCTTGCATCAAATTCACCAGGAAGAATTCCCCCACGCTTCACACATCTAAATTGTGCACGTGTTAACCTCTTTTAAATGAAACACGGACACACTGGGATCAGTGACGGGCATTTAAAGCACCCACAGGGAAATAAGACAGGAAGGGCTTCACAAGCAAACTTGAAAATGGCTTATGATCCGAAGCAGCTCTAGAGCCTGCCTTAACTTGTCACCCCCTCAGCTGCAGGCATCTGTTGCTCCTTTCTCTAGTGCCTCCCAAAATGGTGACTCAACTACTTTCTGGCTGTATTTATACTCCTCCTACTGTTCCTGACTAACTTCTTTCGTTTCCCTTGCCTTTAGCCCATGACTTTTGCTGCCTCTTGCTTCTAGGACTTTCAGCTTCTGCTGCTTTATGGTTCTTGGGACTTTGGCCATGGGTTCTCTTATAGCTTCCACTGGTCTGGTGACACCCCCCCCCCCACACACACACACACTGCCCTTCCTAGCAATGCCCCTCCCATTGCTTTGTACTGCATGGTTCAAGCTCCTCTTGCCGGCTCATTACTTCTGCTGTCTCGTGGAGTGTGCATATGTATTCGAGCCTTCTGCTGCTTCATGGATTTTTACATAATCAGTTTGTCTTATGGGTCTTGCTACCTCATGGCCGCTATTGTTTGTGGCTTTGGCATCCGTTTGACTCTCGGTGCCTTGCTGCTTGAATGGCTTTTGCGACCTTGTGGCAAGCCCTATGAACTCATGATACAAATATCTCACAAGGTAAGGATTTTGAAAAGATTTTTTTATGTTATACATATGCGTAAGTGCCTACATGTAAATATGTGCACCACATGTGTTCCTGGTGCCCACAGAGGCCAGAAGGGGGCATCAGAGCCTTTGGAACTGAAATTACAGACTGCTACATGGATACTGAGACCCAAATCTGGGTCCTTGAAAGAGGCAGCAAGCGCTCTTAAGTGTTGAGACATCTTTCCAGTCCTATGATTTATGATTTCTACAGTTTTATTGTTGGCAGGTAATATCTGGGCTCACTGAATTCTTATTGTTCCCTTATTTTGACTACCATAGGTTCAACTTCTCTGAAATACCTATTTTATATATTTGCCACCAGCATAAGATGGAATCCCTACTCCAGTCCACCTAAGAGGATGCTAACCAGCCTAGAAATCTGTCACTTTGGTGTAGATGCTATGCCAATCTAGTTATCTGTGGTCAGGCCTGTGGAGTTATGTGGTGTAACAACTTGCATTAGAGAAACCCCTTGGAAAGGACAAGGAAAGATTTTTTGATAATTTTCAAAAGGGGGTAGTATAACTGGCAAGCATTTTGCTTGTTCTATTTATCCATCAGCTTTGAAAGCTCTACCTCCCTGGCCATTTCTACCTGTCCTGATTAGAACCCGAGTTCCATTTGTGGCTCCAATACTTCCTAGCAATAGGACTATTGGGAAGTTAATTTCACTCCAAGGACCTTAGGAAATGAACAGTCTCTGCATTCCTTTATAGGTTTGACCCACTGGGCATCTCTTTATATGTTATTGAATAGAGGATACATTTCATCTGGGGAAAAAAAAACCCTCAAAAATATTGTAAGACAGGAAAGAGGGAGTTGGAGCCCTGGCTTAGAAAAGTCTCAATGCACACAGGAAGTGCTCAGTCAAAATTTATTGAACTGGATGAATCAGTGACTGGGGGGGGGGGAGGGTGTGCGGAGAAACTATACAGTACACAGAGTGCTTAACTTGAGGGGTGAGTTCCAGGTGCTGAGGAGGCTGAAAGAGGATTCTGATTCAGAGATAGATGAAGAAAAGGACAACTGGGGTAGAATCGGAATATGACTAGTCATGGCTATCCTCACCAACCACATCCAATACTCCAGGCATCAAAGTACATTTTTTTTAAAACTTAATTTGATGTATATGGGTGTTTTGTCTATGCACATGCTTGTGTGGTATGCACAGAGGCCAGAAAAGGGCCTCGGATCCCAGGAAACCAGAATTGCAGACGGTTTTAGGGACTATGTGGGTACTGGGAATCAAGCCCTCAGCCTCTGGAAGGGCAGCCAGTGCTCTTAGCTGCAGAGTCCCTGGGTTCATCATCTCATCATATTCAATCCATTTTGACTGTCTTTGTCTATAGTATAGTCTTATAGATAGTATAGTCTTTTATTTTCCCCACAGTTCCTAGTCTCCATCTCCATCCTCTTCACAAATGCACTCATCCATACCTTCCTCTGCTTGAAAGCTTACCAGGTGACTTTTATATCAGGTGCTGTGCTTTCTGCAGGACTATGACAATAAACAAGCTGTCTCTAGCTGGCCTGCCCTTGTGGTTTTGTGTATTTGCTTGAGACAGAGTAAGAAGCCTTATTAGCTGACTGAACAGGAAACTGCAGCCACAGATGTATACATCATAAACAACCCAATTCATTCCCACCCAGGCCATCTTGGCTCTTTGAGTTGGAGTATTCTCTGCTTAAAGCTGGTTTCATAGTCCACCCCCTTCCCTGCCTCCCGCCCCACCAGTCAAGCTGTGATTCCCAAGTCTGCAGGGCACTAGTCATTTTGCAAGTAAGCACTTGAGGCTGAGGGCTTAGCCCACATGTGGAAATGGAGGGTTTAGAAGTTGGAACCTATAGATGCCTGTTTCTTGGGTACAGCAAGTACGGGAACTACAATGTCCCCTAAGCCCAAACTTTAGCCAGATATTTAAAACACTGTTTGATGGGCTGAGGAGATGGCAAAGCAGTTAAGAACACTGTCTGCTCTTTCAGAGGACCTAGGTTTGATCTTCAGCATCTACACGGTGCCTTATAACTCCAGTCTTAGTGGATCCAATGCCCTCTTCTGACTTCTGTGGGCACTAGGCCTGTGCATGTGTATAGACAGGTAACTCATACACATAAAAGTTAATATCAATTTTGTTAAAAAAATCATTTGGTGGCTGATTACTTCCAGCATTTCTTATTGCCTTCCCCCTGCAGCCCTTATGCTTCAGTGTTAACTGCTGTTTCTGGCCTTCAGATTTTCATACACACTATTGCCACCACCTGGAGTCTCTGTCTACTGAAATAAGTGAATTCCTACCCTAAGTCTCTGTTCGGCTCCCTCAGATGCCTTCCTCAAGACGGTAAAGTGTCTTCCTTGGATCTGTTAACATCCTTCCTGTGTTTTCGACAAAGCTGATTGCCCAGGATACTTATGAATTGGCTTCCAACTAGACAGTGTCTTAACTGCTCAACGGCAGGATAAATAGCCGACTCATCTCTATATTCTAGGTGTGTACAACTAAGATTTCCAGAATAAAGTGTCCAATTAAAGGAAGATAGTAGTATGAAAAGTACTCACCTTCTTAGATCAAACTAATCAGGCCAACCTAGCTCCTCCTAAGAAATGGAGATTCGCCTTGGGCTCAGCTTGCTTAGAAACACACAATGGAGTCTATCAGAAAGCAGTGAGGAGGGAGAGCTAAGTGGAAGTCTAGGTTCTATTACTAATCCATTTGAATCTCACCTCCCTGACCCTGACTTTGAAGCTTCTTTGAAGTACTTGTGTTCCAATGTGCCAGGGCCAAGGTCTAAGGCATCTCGTGTAATCTTTTCTATCCCATAACATAGAGGGTTAGTTATCTGGGTTATTATCCACACCTACTGAATCATATTTCCAGAGGTGGGACCAGAACAATTTATTTTTGAAAAGCTCCACATCCTTTGAAATGTGGGGGTGTGGGAGGTAACTGCTGATTTTCATTATAAGTCCTTCTGTACTATTTTAATTTTTACCTATGTATATATTGCTTTTATCTTTAAAGGGGTGGGGAGGTGGACTTCACAAGTGATTCTTATGTATAGAGCCAAGGCTGATAATCACCTCTGTAATGGAAAAGCCCTGGAGTGGATTAAAGAAAAACAAACCAGGGTTCAAGCTCAGTGTTATCTAGGGCATTTAACCCTTTGTGGAGGAAGGTCAGTTTTCTCATCTTTAAGGCACAGAGACTATCTTTAAGAATCTGAGATAGGGCCAGCAGTGCTGGCATATGCTTTTCATCCCAACACTCCGGAGGTGGAGGCAGAGGCAGAGGCAGAGGCAGAGGGATTTTGAGGCCAGCCAGGTCTAGTGAGTTCCACAATAGCCAGGGCTACACAAAGAGACCATGTCTCAGAGAACAAAACAAATGTGGGATGCGTTGAGAGAGTGGCTCAGTAGTGAGGGCACTTGCAGCTCTTACAAAGCACCGGGGTTCTGGTCTCAGCACCCACAGAGTGCTTTACAGTCATCTGGTCTGTAACTCCAGTTCCAAAGGATCTGAGGCTCTCTGGGCATACACATAGAATACAGACATACATGCAGGCAAAACCACTCATACACATAAATGAAAAATCAAAAAAATATTTTAAGGCTGTCATAATAATAGAATACATTCCACATTATCTTCCTCTCAGGGCTGCAAGTAGGTGTTTTCTCATCTTTTAAAAAATGAAGAAACTGAGGCTACTAAGGAACTTGTCCAAGTTTCTATAGCTAGGATTAGAACTGAGTCTGATCCTCAAACTCTGGTAGCATTTGCCAAATGATGGCACGGGCCAAGGGTGGTATGTGTCTTTGGGTTAACATAAGCTTGCTTAGATATGCCTTTTAGCATGTATTAGAAAACATAATTATCACATTAAATTTGTGATTTCATGGATATTGCTACTTGAGATGAAATATGTGGGTAGTCAGACCTCAGACCACTTCAAGAAAAATATTGAGTAAACAGTGATGGAGAGCACTTTAGAAATGTCTACTAGAAATAAATATAGAGATAGCCTATATTCCATAATTCCCTTTCTAGGAATCAACATGAAGATACATGCCAAAAAACTATCACATGAACCAGCAACGCTCCTATGCAGTATTTTGTAATAGCAAAAACTGAAGTCACTGTAGAAGAGAAATGGGTAAATCAGATGTGGCTGTCATGAGACGGCAATGCGCACAGCATTTTAGAGACACTGATCTATACTATACAACTCTCAGAAACATTGTTAGTCAAGGAAAGCAAATTGGCTACATGTCAAAGTACCTTTCTGTTTGTTTGTTTGTTTTTTGGATTTGATTTTTTCGAGACAGGGTTTCTCTGTATAGCTTTGGCTGTCCTGGAACTCACTCTGTAGACCAGGCTGGCCTCAAACTCAGAAATCCGCCTGCCTCTGCCTCCCAGAGTGCAGGGATTACAGGCCTACAGGCGTGCGCCACCACCGCCCGGCTTAAGTACCATCTTCTTTAGATACAAGATGTATGTAAAACATTAAAAACAAAGGCTAGATGGACAGACTTGAGAAATTAAATCAAGAGGGGGAATAGTTGGTAACAGAATGAGACTTTATAATAACATATTCTTTAAACAGTGTCTTGTTCAACTACACTCCAGGTTTTTACATGGCTTGTATGTGTGTATGGGCACATGTGTGGGTCCCAGGGATCCAATCTAAGATGTCAAGCTTGACAGCAGGTGCCTTTACCCACCAAATCATCTCATCAACCTACAATGTAATTTCTTAAGAGAATGGATCCATGTACCTCTCGTGATGCTGGTGTGAAGTATGGTAGAGCCAGTGTCTCACACACTAAATACCACTGAGCAATCAGTCCTGATGAAACTTTAACCCCTTGCCTCAGATTCCCAAGTGCTCGAATTGAAGGCATGTGTCTTTGGGCTGGGGAGATGGATCAGTGGTTAAGAGTGCTTACTGCTCTTCCAGAGTACTAGAGTTCTGTTTCCAGCACACATGTTGGGCAGCTCATTAATTGCCTGTAACTCCAGCTCCAGGGGATCTGATGTACACATATATTATACACACAGTGCACATACAAATAAAAACAATACAAACAGAAATCTGAAAAAAAAAGGTGTGTGCCACAATGTCCAGTCTGACATAATTTCTAAAAACAAACAAAAGCAGAGGCTAGAGCCATCACAGCAGGCTTTCTTTCCTCAGCACAGTCACTATAGCTAACGAGGTTAGTGCTCAACCACACCTTAACATGCTAGGCTGACAAGTGGGCTAGGCTTAGTTCCTGACAACCCAGACTGGGGCCCAAGCACATACTTATCATACATGAGTGAAGCTACTGGATTCCTCAGATAAATCCTATCTGGGTGCCGGCTCTTTCCCGGTAACCAAAGCATCCAGCACCTCCCAGAGGTGGTCAATCCCTCTGTCCCTTGCAAGGGTCTGAAGCCCTTCCAGACCCAGGAACAATAAGACTTTATTTAGAGGGGCTGGCATTGAGTGGTGCTCCATACAGAGATAAGGTTTTAATGAGAGTTCGATATCATTAAATCCTATGAGGAAGGTAAATGGAAGCTCCATCTTATAAATGAAGGAACCAAGACAAAGAAAGGTCAAATGATTTGTTCAGCAACAGTTACGTGTCTCTCTCCAGAGCATCCTCTACTCTTAGTCCCTGACTAAATCTCACCAATTTGTCAAGGTCTGGCTCAAATGTGAGTTTTTCCACAAAGTATGAAAATGATAATCCTCTTATCGGTATTTGTGATAGTTGGCTAATCAGAGTAATTTACAAACCAAGCTCATTTCCTTAGCAGAAAGTCATGGTCCCTGACTCAATCAGCATTTTCAACATAGAGCCAGACAAATAAAAGGTGTCCCTTATGTGTCAGATGAACACACAAATGAATGAGTACATGAAAGAGAGAGGGCAGTTTAGTGACTGCCACTCACAAGATCTTGGGTACTTTCGCCCATCTGATGTACTGTCATCCTGTATTCCCTTGGAATCAAATTCTCATTAGGCTCCTTTAAAACTGGTTTCCAATATTTATTTTGTAAACAGACTAACATGCACACAAGCAATCATACATGTACACAAATATAAGGGGGCATGGTGTCAAGCAATTTCATCATAGCGGGTGACAAGATCCAGGAGAGAAAATGGACATAAGGGCAGCCGAGGGATCCAGACAAGAAGACAGAGTTCCTGCTATTGTTCATTGGGGTTGGGGTTGGCATCTGGGTACTTGGTAAGGTCGAAGGTCAGGACTTTGCTGATCACACAATCCCCTTGCTGAAGGAGAAAAAAGAAATATTAGGACACAATTAAGAAAGGTATACAGCCCAGGACCGGGGGCTGAAAACCTGCCTCCCCACATATCTGCTCAGAGGCCAGGCAATGGTTCTTTCTGGATGAGAGAAAGCATTCAATCCCATGTGCCTTCTTTCTTTGCACTTTTTTTCCTATCTTCACTGTCTGGCTGTCTCTGTCAGGATGGGCTGGCTAAACATTCAGGGAAGAAAGACTTCAACAAATCCAGATGACTGCTCAGAACCTGATCCCTACACCCTTTTACCCTTTGCCCCTCCACTGTAGCCCAGCTCACCATACCTCAGGATAGACTCCAATGAGGCTCTCAGCCTTGGTGTAGAATTCCTCCTTGAGGGAGATAACAATGGCCTGGAAGTTGCAAGTTGACTGCTCCTTGATGTAATTTGCCACCTGTGGGAGGAGTATTTTGCAGGAGTCAAGACTCAACACTCCCATTTTCTAGTCTAGGTAGGTGGGGGTGGGGAGTAAGAGAGACTAGGAAAAGGCTACTGATTATCAATGAGAGTGACCCAATCCTCCTGGTACATAGAATAGGCAACAGGAATAGTTAGGACACAATCAGGAATGGCTTCCTGAAACCCAGCCCCAACTTGGGGCCTTCTCTCCTAAGCATCACCTTTCTTGAGCCCACCTTGCCAATGTTGGTGTTATCTAAGGCAGCGTCAATCTCATCCAGGACGAAGAAGGGGGCTGGCTTGTAGCTGGAAGGGAATAAATAAGTGAGCTAATATTGAGAAATGAGGGCAGCAAGAACAGTGGGCTAGCCCCACAGTCAGAACAGGCCAACTACATTCTGGGACTAAAATAACCCAGGTCTCTGAATTCCCTTCTTTGCACCTGCTTCTGGGTACCACTATCCCCCTAGGACCACGACTTCAGACATGCTGCAGGTTCAGCCTAGAATGCTTGCTAGGTTCCTTGGTAAACTTTTCTTTTAAGAAATATTTTATGTATATGAGTATGTGTGTGTGTGTGTGTGTATAAATATATATATATATATATATATATATATATATATATATATATATATATATGCACCATGTGTATGTCTGATGCCTATAGAAGTCAGAAGAGTGCACTGGATCCCCCTGAAACTAAAGTTATGGATGTTTCTGAGCCAACATCTGGGTGCTGGAAACCAAACCCAATTTCTTTACAAGAGTAACAAGGACTCTTCTTAACTACTGAGCCCTCTCCTGTCCCCATCACTACTCATGCTTTTCCCTGCCATCATACTCTAGGTTAGGTGGCCCTCTTTTATGTATGCACACCCTCCACTACTGTCTGCTTATGTGTCTGTGGACTCCTTTGGCCAAAGACCATGTCTGACTTATCTGTCCCCTAAGCTCCCAACAGGATCTGTACAGAAAAGCATTCAAGAAATGTTCATGAACTAATGCTTTATAATCAAACATAAAGTGATAGGGAGTCATATCTAAGCACTACTAGCCTGGGGCAGGGGTTGTCAAGGTATGCCAGAGGTCAAAGAGGGCTTCCCAGAGGAAGGGAAGGAGAATGGAGAGGTATGCCAGGCTAGATATGTATAAAAAGAACTTACTAGCCAGCAACCATGTGAGGAGAAGCCTAGAAGTGGAACTAAAGACATGCAGGAAGCACAAGGATAGGCCGAGTGGATGAGGATAGATGGGGAAGACAGTCCCAAAAAACATTCGCTAAGGCCAATGGTGGTGTGCTGTATAGATAGGGAAAAGGGTATAGTCTGGACACTAAAACCCCTTCACCTATGCAGATCTCTGAATATCACCGGGCCCCAGAGCCCCTGGTTGCCTCAGCTCTGTCTCTCTACCTTATTGAGGCAAAGCCTTACCTATGAATGGCAAAAAGTAAGGCCAGAGCTGCAACTGTCTTCTCCCCACCCGACAAATTGTCCATAGGCCGGAAACGTTTGCCAGGAGCTACGCAGTTGTAGTTGATGCCATCCAAATAGGGCTCTTCAGGGTTCTCAGGGCCCAAGAATGCCTAGGGGAAGACAGACCATGGTGATGAAAAGAGGGCAGAACAACTAAGAATGGGAGGAGCTGGTTGCATAAGGGGTTTCAGTCTACCTGGGCACTGCTGTTCCGGGACAGCGCCTTATAGATCTCATCAATGTTGGTAGCCACAGATTCAAAACAAGCATTGAATCTGTCAAAGCGCTCCTTCTTTATCTGCTCAAATGCCTGCTTGGCCTTCTTTGCTCGCTTTCGTGCTGCCTCAAATTCTGCCAGAAAAAAAGAGCAGATGATAATCTCTCAGTGCCCTGGGTTCTGCCAGGGTTGAGAACCGCACCTGCCAAGAATGACCTGTAAATCCTGCAAATAAAAATTCTAGTGATAACCTACAAAGGGAGAGAAATGCCTGAAGAGGGCCTTACAAGGATCAGTATTTGGTGAGTTGGCTACCATGTAGTCTAGGCACACAAACATAGATTCCTCCATGGGCTCTACCAGCTACCAGCTTTCTTGACACCATCATTTGCTCTGTAGCAAGCAAGTAGATAACCCCCACTGTTTATTTAGGGCATCTAACAATTTTAAGTATAAAATTATGTAAAAACAGGAGCTGGTATGATATAGTAGCAGTATACCCTTATCATACCTTCAGTCTTCTGTTCTCATCTGAGGCTCAGAAAGAAATGCCAGGCTTACCATCTGAGGTCTCCTGGAACTTGTCTCGGACACTTTCCAGCTTTTCCATGGCCTTCATGTTAGGAGCAGCAATCCGCTGAAGCACACTCTGCTGCTCATTCAGCTTTTGCTGGAGTGTGTTCATCTCTTGCTTGATTTCTTCCTCCGCCTGTGCATCCTGTAACCCCACACCCAGCAATAGTAAGGAGCACCTGACCCCGAGTCCAGACCAGGGAGATGAATGATGCTTGGGGATCTGCTCCTATGCAGAAGGCAAGTTCTTCTCCAGCTTGGCATCTTTCACAAAATCTAGCATGATATGACTGTTCCAACTGTCACTGGAAATTCTAGATGAATGTGGCTTTGTCACCTATAGTTCTTCCTTCAGATCCTGCCAACCTATTTGTCTCTGGAGGAATAGCTGATAGCGGCCCTCTCTGGCCTTGAGCCAGTACCACCCCATGGTGACCTAAGGCCCCACACAAATTGCTCTGGCCTCCACTTATAAATCCACAATAGAACTAAGGCAAGACAAGCTTTTCTCTTAAATCACTGTATTTGAGCAAATTCCACTCAGTTTTGGTTTGGGGCCCCTTATAGATACTGTAAATGCATGTTTGAACTTAAGCCTCACAGCCACTTTTAATGACTACTTAACTGAATATCCACCAAGAATGGTTGGTTCCTGTATTCACAGAATTCAGGGCGCTGACACAGAAACACAGCTAAGTAAATAATCAGAATAGTGCAAGATGAATGAGAAGACAGTGACAAGCAGTGTTGAATCAGCACACAAGAAGGGAACCTGACTCAGACTGTGGTGAGGGAAAGCTTCTGGGCGCATGTGCAAGTTAAGCCTAAAGGACAAACAGTGGAAGAGGAAAGAGTAGATGGAGTTTCATGCATGACCGGCAACATCACAGGCAAAAGCTGGGGTGGAGGCTCCTCATAAGTTAGTCATTGAATGTCAAGCAATTCAGGAACAATCTACTTTAGAACTCAAAAAACCATTTTTTAAAATCAATATGGGACTACTAACAATTTATGTGCGTACAAGATCATGCTCATGAATTCACAGAAATATGCTGGGGGAAACTACATAGAAAAGCAAAGGACAGATTATAAAAGGCCTTACAAACAGAAATTTTTTATCCCAATGGAGACCAATGTGATTTAAAGAGCAAGAAGGACATGGATATATTTACATTTTAGAAAACCCTTTTGGAAACAGAGAAGACCCCTGGTATCCTTGGAGGCTAGAAGACAGCAGAAACTGTCTTAGAACCAAAGACTACAGATAGCTGTGAGCCATCATGTGGGTGTTAGCAACTGAACCTGGGTCTACTGCAAATATACTTTTAACTTATGCTCTTAATTTCTGAGCCATGTCTCTAACCCCAAAACTTATACTCTAATATGCTATAAAATCTAAATGAAGTGGTTCATTTCTAAATGTACATGATCCATAATGAACAATGAGACTAGCACAATAACTAAAAGTCCACAGAGAAAAGCCCAGGACCAGATGAACTCAACACTGAGTTCTATCAAACTGCATCCACCCACCTACCCATCCAAAGACAAGATATCTCTGTCTAACAGCCCTGGCTGTCCTTGAACTCACAGAGATCCACCTGCCTCTGCCTCCCAAATTCTGGGATTAAAACACCACCATGCCTGGCAAAACTTAAAGGAAAATCCGATATCAATATTTGTTAAACTGTTCCATGAAATAAAAAGGGAAGGAACATAACCAATTTCACTCTTTGAAGCCAGCATTACCCTAATGTCCAAATCAGTTAAAGATACAATGATAAAAGGAAACTATAGACCCAGTATCCTCAATGAATACAGAAACAGAAAATTTCAGGAAAATATAAACTGAATTCAAGAACACATCATGATCGCCTATCATGACCACAACTATGATCACCTGCACAGAGCCACCCACACAAGACAGTCCCGGCCAATAAGTGATGGGAGAAAAGGGTGCTTGGTGCTCATGGGGTCATCCCATTTACTGCTTACTGAATTTCTGACAAGAGGTGAAACCACCTTGTGCAGTATGTACCCAAGGCTGAGACCACCAAGCTCCAACAGGTAGCCCCAACTTTGTGTTCATTTGAACAGCCCCAGTTAAACACACCAAGTCACAAAAACAAGTAGACATGAACATAAGAAAGAGATTCATACTGAAGTGGGGTGGGTAGAACAGAGGCAGTAGAGATGGGAGTGATAAGTATGCATTATGTACATTTAATTAATAAAACATATGAATAACTAAAACATATGCAAACCAATAAATGTAATTTACAAAGTAATATTTTTGGTTTGCTTTTATTAATTCTTTGAGAATCTCATACATGCATACCATGTATCTTGGTCATATCTACCCTACTCCTTCTAATTCCTCCTAGATCCTCTTTGGGGGTAGAACAGCACTTTCACAGGGAGTCACTTAAGACTGTTGAAAGCACACATATTTATATTACAACTTCATAGCAATAGCAAAATTAAAGTTACAAAATAGCAACAAAATAATTTTGTAGTCAGGGGTCGCCACGCCATGAGGAAGTGTGTTCAAGGGTTGCAGCATTAGGGAGGGTGAGAAGCACTGGCCTAGATCTACTTCCATTCCTTCATCCCTCAACTTCCTGTCTACTTTTAGACATTTATTTAAATTCTTTCATAAAATATATTTTATTCATATTCTATCCCTTCCCCCAAATTCTTCCTACCCATCCCACTCTCATCCACTAATGAGTGTAATGGTCTACCTTTCAAATTTAGGTTTAAAGAAAACTTTCTCAGAAATTTATCAACCATATCAGCTCTTCAGCTAGGTGTGAGGATTCCTGAGTGAGACCTTCACTTTCATGCTGGATTTGTATTTTGCCTTTTTAAAAATTATGTGTATGCACCTGTGTATGAGTTTGCACACATGAATGCTGGTTATGGGTAGTTATAAACTGCTAGAAATGAGTGCCAGGAATCAAAGCTCAGGTCCTCGGCATGAGCAGTACATGCTTTTGACCATGCTAGAAAATTGACTGGCTTGCTCTTAATCAGAAGAGCCGCAGCCACTGTGTGTGTCTTGTATGCAAGTGTATGTGAATGTAGGAACCCAGGAGAGGCAAAAGTGTGAGACCGCCCTGCAGCAGAAATTATAGGCTTGTGAGCCACCTGACACAGGTGCTGAAAACCACACTTTGGTCCTCCTGCAAGAACAGTAAGCATTGCTGAACCATCCTTCTAGCCATCCATATAAATAATCTTAAGGACAGAAATATATGGCCATCTCTATATACTATATAGATACAGAAAACTGTATACAAAACTGTGTATTGATCACACCCTCAAAATAAAAGTCCTGGAGAAATAAGAAATAAATGTAACATACCTCAAAACAATAAATATTAGATATGGCAGACTTATGGCCACATTATAATAAATAATGAAAACTTAAAAAATATTCCCTCTAAATTTTGCAGTAAGACATGGAAATCAGCTCTCTACATTCTTATCCAATATTGTGCTGAAAGTCTTGCTAGAACAGTAATGTAAGCGAAAGCTATAAAAAGGATTAGAAAAAGCAAACAAAGAAGTGAAATTACTCACAGTTGCAGAAAACATGATTTTGTATTTGATTGCATATATTCTACCAGAAAATTCTTACATTCAATAAACACTTTTAGTAATGTTGTAAGATACAAAATCAACATTCAAAAATTAGTAGCTCTCATATATACATACCAAAAACAAGCCTTCTGAGACAGAAATTAAGAAAACCATCCCATGCACAATAGCTGCCCCTAAAATAAAGTACCCCAGAATAAGAATGTAAAGACCTAGACAATGAAAAGATTAAGGCACTTAAAGAAGATACCAAACAACAGAGAGACCTTCCAAGTGCCCAACAAGCAGAATTTATGTGCAAAAAGGGCTTTTATTACCAAAGTAATCTACAGATCCAATGCAATTCCCATCAAAAGTCCAATGGCATTCTTCACAGAACTAAAAAAATAAAATCTAAAAAACAATATAAAAACACAAAAGAAAACATACAGCCTACGCAATCTTTAGTAGAAGGAACGTTGCTGGAGGTATTACAATATAAGACTTACAATTTTATTTCACCCCTACTTAAGGAGCAGTTGATAGTTGCTGGGAGAGGGGGAGTCAGTTTTCTCTAAGGGTGTGGCCCCTAGTAGGCTGATCATACTATAGTAAAAGGCCACAAATCCAAGCATATCTAGGCAGCACTGACTTTACTTGCTGGGGTTATAAAAAAAGGAGGAGGAAGAAGATGACACCAAGTCTGGTGGGTAGGGAAAGAAGATGGGACTTGAGAAGGCTGAGGAGAAGGGTAAATATGACTAAAACATACTACATACATTTTTCAAAGAATTAAGAAAAAATGCTATCACTGAGCAATAAGAAGAAAGTAATGGTGGCACAAAGCAAACATGTAGTCCGACAGAGCCAAGATAGAAGACCCAAAAATAAACTCACAGCTATGGCCACCTAATTTTGACAAAAGCATCAAGAATATATACCAAAAAACATATCTCTCACCCTAAACAAAAATCATTTCAAATTAGACAAAAGGCTTACTGTAAAACCCCAAACTCTGAAGATGTTACAGGAAGATAAAAAGAATACACTTGAAGTTACAGATATAAGCAAGAACTTTCTGTACAGAAGTAAAATAACAGAAAATAGTCCTAAGAATCAACAAATGGGACATGAAACTAAAAAACCTTCTGCAAAGCCCGAGAAACCAACAGCAGAAGAAGCAGCCAGCAGAATGGGAGAAAAATCTTTGCCAGTTAAGCCCCAGACAGGGCATTGATATCTAGAATATATAATTACAAAAAGTAAAACACCCGAGCTACAAAACTACCAATCAATAAAAGACTTAATGCAATAAACAGATAATTCTCAAAAGAAGAAACACAATGGCCAGAAAATATTTCAAAAGGCCCAACAAGATTGCTCAGTGAATTGGGACACTTGTCAACAAACTGGAGTTCAAAGTCCCAGAGCCTAGAAGGCAGAGGAGAGAACTCAGTCTAGGAGGCTGTCCTCTGACCTCTACACAGGTCAGTGTATGCACACAAAACAAATAAACAAATAGATTATGATCAAGAAAACAAATAACAAATGCTGGTGAGCTTGTGAGAAAAAGCAGACTTTATTCACTAGGAAAGTAAATATTGCCATTAAGGAAATTAAAGATATCTGGGCATGGTAAGGTACACCTTTAATTCCAGTACTTGGAAGGCAGATGGGAGAAGATATCCGTGAGTTTGAGGCCAGCTTGTTCTATATAATGAGCTCCAGGAAAGCCATAGCTACATAGAGAGACTATCTCAAACCATCACCCCCTCAAAATAAACAAAAACATAAATATAGAGCTAACATATGACTCAAACTCTTGGGCATATATTCAAAGGACTCTAGATCCTGATACATTCATGCTTACTGTTGCACTATTCACAACTGCAGGGGAATGGAACCAGACTAGATGTCCTTAAGCAGAAGAATGGATGATGAAAATGTCAAATGCATCAATAATAGAGTTTTACTCAGCTGTTAGGAAAAACCAAATTGGGAAATTTTCAGGAAAATGAATGGAAATGGAAAGTATATTGAGAGCCGTGCGGGCGGTGGTGGCACACGCCTGTAATCCCAGCACTTGGGAGGCAGAGGCAGGTGGATTTCTGAGTTCAGGGCCAACCTGGTCTACAGAGTGAGTTCTAGGACAGCCAGGGCTACACAGAAGAACCCTGTCTTGGAAAACCAAAAAAAAAAAAAAAAAAAAGTATATTGAGGTGACCCAGTCTGAGAAAGATAAAGATTCCATGTTTTCTCTCATTTTTAGTGTTTGTATGTGTGTAAATAAGGGTTTGGGAGAGTGGTATATACTGTAAAACTAGATAGGAGATCACAAAAGGTATTGAGAAAAGAAGTGCATGCAGGGGTGGGGGTGTAACATGTGATAGCAAAGTGAGGGTGGGAGGGCACAAGGGAGGGAGGAGAGGGATAGAACCAGGAAAAAGACTCCCCGAAAGTTGTTAGAGAAATGCCATGATGGAAAAAAACTACACTGAATAGTCACAGACATATTTAACAATAAAGAATTTATCAAAAGAAAGGAGGAAGGAAGGAAGGAAGGAAGGAAGGAAGGAAGGAAGGAAGGAAGGAAGGAAGGAAGGAAGAACAATCTGAAGAACACTACAAATTGCTATGGAATAGTCTGTAGAATAGGCTTTCAAATGAAAATGAAAAGTAAGAATAGTTTACTATTATCTAAAAGAAGAATATGAATGTTATTGCATGTAAACATATTTGTATTTTAAAACTGCAACAAAAGGGCAATGTAAAAACTAATTAAAGAGTGACCTACTGATGAAGAGAACAGAAATAGAAGCCAAAACTCTTCATGTACTCTGTTTTATACTTTTGATTTTAGAACCTTATGATGCTGCATGGTTATAAAACAAAACTAAACAGACATATGAGAAAGGTTAGGTTAAAAAAAATTATTGGGGAACAAGATGTTCACAAGATGACAAAGCACCACTCTGAAAATTCCTTGCTAATTAATGACAAAAACAAAAGTGTATGCTTAGCAAAGAGGAACCTGGCAGTTGGCACTTTCATGCATGGGATGAAACTCAGCATCATTAGTTAATAATGGACAGATCCTGATAGGGTGAACCTCATGGTGAAATGCAACACAAACACACTGCCTCTGCATCCCGAATGCTGTAACTACAGGTGTGTGCCTTCACACCTGGCTTTAGAGTAGAACTACCTTACTGTCTGTGTTTTTCACAAGGCTCGGGAAAAAAAAAGAAAGAAAAATAAAGGAAAGTGTACATGCAACAGAGAGAGAAAAAGCAAGGAAGAGAGATGAGAGAAAGCAAAGATGGTAAAACTGGGTTAGCAAGTTGGCTCAGACTGACAATCTAAGTTTGATCCTTAGGATTCACACAGAGGAAGGAAAGAATTGGCTCCATATGACTTGCACACTCATATTATGGTATTCACACACACATCATATACACACATAAACCTAATTTTAAATAAAACTAGTTAGGAAACAAGATTTTTCATAAAAATAAGAATCTCAAACATAAGTACAATGATGTTAAAGTGAAATTTTCAATTTTAATTAGATGTATCAATATGAACTCTATAATAATTTTATTTTCCCCTCAAAATAAAAAAAAGTTCATTTGGTGGCCCAAATCTACTGAGTTCTAGAAACACTAACTAGTCAGCTGTCTTGAGCACTCCAGTGTCCAGACTAAATAAATACAGTATTAAATAGTCGTGTTTTCCAGTGAACAAAAGAGTCAAAGCACTTCTTAGGGAAATGGCTCATTCCTTGTCTGGGGTGAGAAATCCAGAGGATGAGCCTAGACATATCAGGATCTAAGGGAGATGTATAAAGACCACAACGGGTTTTATCAAGATGATGAAGTAGCCACCCTGGATGCATTCCGCCTGGCTAAAGACAGAGCACCAGGAAGTCCCACAACAAGACTGAACACAGCATATGTACTCAAACCCATAAAGTCACAAGAGAATAGCGAGTGCTGAGAACGCCAAGGAAGCAATCCGGAACTGACAATGAAAGGATTACGCTGCTTTCCTATGTAACTGGACCTCAGGGTTACCAAGTAACAAGATAAAACCTTTCTATTTTGGCTAATAAAAAAAATAAGAATAAAATGTCCATCTTACAATCGGGACCGATGAAATGATATTCCTAGGTATGGATCTCTTAAAACGACCCATAAAGAGACCCTACAGATTTCCTGAAAGCGTCTCCAGGAAGCAAAATACCCACCCTACCATTGAGAACCACTGCTGTAACAATAAGGATTTTAGGAAAATAAAAACACCCACCATTACTACAGCTTAAGATAGTAACATTAATTTTTAACATCAAAACACAATATTGAATTCTTGTTCGATAAATTATTTCTCAAAGGTTTTACAAAACTGAATTCAACTAAGGTGCAACTCTCTGAGTTCCCCCTCTACCCCATTTCTCTGTAGTGTGTTTATGCACACATTTTGGGCTCACAGATTTCTTGGTCTGTACCCAATGGTATTTTCTGTGCTCTACTAGGGACTGAGCCAAGGGCATTGTATGACTGGTAAGCACTCTATCACTGAGTAATATACCTAGCCGTCTTTTGCCTTTTAAAACTCCCCCATCCAGCTGCTCAGGGGACTGAGGAACGAAAACGGATTGTGCCCAGGAGTTCGAAGCCAGCCTGAGCAAAAGATGAAACCCTGACTCAAATAAAATGGCATAAGAAGAAAGAAACGCTCCCAGACTCTTGGGCAGTTGCATGTGTGCTTTATTTTATTGGTTGCTCACACCTAATCAGGTTCCCCAAACTGAACTGAAAATATCTTTTTAAAACTACTATCACTAGAGGCTGGAGAGAGGGCTCAGCAGTCAAGCGCATTTGTTGCTCTCGAAGAGGACCTGGGTTTTGTTCTCAGCACCCACCTGGTGTCTTACAACTGTCAGTAACTCTAGTCTGACAGGATCCAATGACCTCCGCAGTCAGTGCACATGAACATGGTACACACACATACAAGGACAGAAAATAAATACAACCTAAAATAGTTATTCCTGTTACTGAATGTATAGTTTTTTCTTGTTATTATTCCCTAAATACAGTATAGTAACTATTTGCATTGCATTAGGCATTATAACTAAGCTATAGATGACTTAAAGTATTAGGAAGCCAAGTGTGGTGGCTCATGCCTTTAATGCTAGCACTTGGGAGGCAAAAACAGGTGGATCTCTGTGAGTTTGACGCCAGCCTGGCCTATATAGAGAGTTTCTCAGCAGCCAGGGCTACCCAGGGAGATCCTGTCTCAATGAATAACTACATGAATTATAAAGTATGAGGAAGAATCTATTTAAGTTGCATAGGAATGCTAGAGTAATTTTATATAAAGAACTTGAATCTAGAGGAGGGGTTCCTAGAATTAGTCTGAGAGCAGTGAGCATGTGCAAGGAACTGTGTCATGACAGCAAATAGCTACTAACATGATGCAATGATGTTACATTCTCACTGCCAAAACCAAGAACTCAAACTCAACCAAACTCTCTATATTTACCAGTTTATAGGAAATATGGGGAATGAAGGTAAGTACTGTCACAGAGATATAATTAGCCAAATCTAGAATGCAGAAAATCCTATAGGACTAATGCTATGGTTTCTTCCACAAATAAATAGAAGAAAACGAACAAAAAAAAAGAAAGAGAGAGAAGAAAAATTATAGATTAGCAGAGACCAATCTTAACATGTGAACCATATTTTGTCCTGGTTAGTCTTTTATCAACTTGACACAAGCTAGAGTTATCTTGGAAGAACCTCAATTGAAAAAAATCTCTCCATTAGATTGCCTGTAGGTATCTGATGTGGGAGGGTCCAGCACACTTCAAGCAGTGCCACCCCTGGGCAGGCGGTCCTGGGTTCTATAAGAATGCAGGCCGAGCAAGCGTGAGAACGAGCCAGTCAGCAGCACCCCTCCATGGCTCTGCATCAGCTCCTGCCTCCGGGTCCCTGCTCTTCTTTGAGTTCCTTCCTCGGCTTCTCTCAATGATGGACTGGTACTAGGACACAGCCAAACAAACCCTTTTCTTCCCAAGATGTTTTTGGTCAGTGTATCACAGCAATAGAAAAGCAAACGAAAACACCCTTGAATCCTGACTTTGATATAGACAATATAAAAACATTTACTGCATATTAGATAGAGCAAAGTAATGCTTTTTATTGTGTATATTTTGGAGATATATAGAGGTCATTATGAACAGAACAATGCTTCAAATCTGCTTTACGATAGTCCCATGGTGGGGATTATAAAGAACAAGATGGACCATATGTTCCTAAGTGCTGAAGATGAGTGGTAGGCAACTGACATTGATTATAGCATTTTCCTTACTTCCATGTATATTTGAAATTATTTATAAATTAAAAAAAAACATATCTCCCTGGACATAATGATAAAGAATATACTGCAAAGTAGAAAATATTTTGGAGATTAGTTTCTATAGGAACTGTGTGCCTACACTAGGGACATGATATAGCAACAGTAAGCAAGCGAGCAAGCAAGAGAGAATGCCTAATGTATTTAGGAGGCAAAATTGACACTACATAGTAATTAGCAATTATACACAGTAAGAGGGGGAAAGAGTCAAGAATGAAGCTTCAATTTTTGTTTTTGAACATGTGAGAAGCACTAGAGGGGAAGGAGAGGTAGGGTTTGAGGTAGCCTGTGGGACCAATTGTAGAGATGGCAGCTAAGGTGAGGACGGTGAAAGAGATAATCAGAATGTCAAGGGAGGAGGACAGGATCTGGGACAGAACCCTGACAAGTACCTAAGTCCTATCTGTTTACTACACAGGAGTTTGTATTTTTTCCTCCCTGTGTGGACCTGGACTTAACTTTTCTTGGGTCAGCTGAGAAGATGCTGACGCCTCCCACCCACAGTTCTTACCTTCAGATCTTCACACAGGTCACCGTAGTCAATCTCAATGAGGGCCTCTCGAGCATAAATACTGGATGTTCTCTGCGAACCACTCACTGACTCTTCTCCCTGGGAGCTACCCTGCAATGTTGGAAGAGGCAGATGGAGCAGACCAGTCATTTGTACCCCTCTAGAGATTAGGGACTCCTTTGGACCTTTTGTTGTTGTCTTTGAGGGTGCACCTCACTAGATGGCACTGAGGGATTGGCCAACAGGAAGGTCCAAAGTGAAAACTGTGGTCTCCCTTTCACTGAGTTCCTCCATGTCGAATGTGAAGACAATGCTCAGCTAGTACAGCTGAGGTGAAGATTAGGAATGCTCAAGTCATAGCCTACCAGTATCTGGAATACTAGTGTTCAAAATATTTTACTGACTTAAACCGAAAGGCTACCTAGGAAGAGTTCCTCAGTTACAATTCTCCACTCCTCACTATCATCTTTTACTTCCAACTGATAGAGAGCCTTAGTTCCTCAGATGTTGCCCCTTTCCCTCCACCTAAACTTCCTTACTGCTGCATCGTTGAGTCGCCTACCCAACCCTCTCTGGCCAACCTCCCTTACTGCAGCTAAGCTATCAGTCTCCTCGGGTCCTCCAGTTTCCCATCTTCCCCAGCTCTTGACTAATTAAAGTCCCTCAATTCTCACTCCTATCCATGTCTAGTATCTTCTGAAGCTAAGAGCTCAAATCTTTACGATTAATGAACCATTCATTGTCTTTCTGACTCGCAGCTTTCCTCAAGTCAATGTCTCCTTCATACCAAAGCCTGACTTCACTACCTCCACCTTGTCACATCTCTTCTGCACCCATCTTTATGCCCCTCACAACTCTCAATCTGTTGTTGTTGTCTGCCCTTCCTGGCCATCTGTAATCTCCCATTACTGGTTAGATATCCATAGATCACTCCTACCACCCACCATAATACTCACTTCTTCCTGACTAATATCATCCATGGTGCCCTTTGACAGCGGCAATTTGATGTCCTGCATCTTACAGGCCTGTAGCAGGTTGTGGCGGTCACTGCGCTTCTGTTCAAGCTTGGTCTCAATCGCAGTCACTTCCTTCTGTAAATGAGTCATTTCCCTAAAAGGTCCAAGTAGCTTAGGTAAGACCAAAATCTGGGAGGCTGCCTTGTTTACCTGTTTCCACCCATTCCAAGCAGGAATCTACTCACTTGTTGGCACCGCCAAGCTTCTTGCGAATCTCTTCCATCTCATGATTCTTGTCATTCACTTCTGACTTTTTGGCCAGGTGCTGATTCTTAAGGTCTTGGAGCTGAGCCATGGTTTCATCTATTATCTTCATGTGTCTTTGCTCCTCCTGGTCCCAGCAGGGGAATAGGGGAAGAATGAAGATTGCCCCTTGGAACTTTCTCCTTTCGTACTACCCTTCCCAACAGGCAGTTTGCTGGAGTATGTGTCAATGATTTCTGCTTTTATACAACCCTCAGACTTCTTTTATCTTTTCCTAAATCATCTGGTTGCTTTCCCCAACTACAATTATGTAAATTGTCTGTTATAGAAGAGTTCAAACTATAGAAAAATAAGGGAGAAGGTGTGAAGGTTCACTTGCAACCCCATCAGCCAGAAATAACTAACATTCCAGTGTATTTCTTCCTTGCATCATTTACATTTCAACATTTAGGGTTAAAATTAGATTAATTTTATATCATAATCAATGTTTTGGTTTTAAGTACTTTTCCGGATCAAAACTTTTGTCATATACAGTATAACATTTGTATTTATTTTCCTTTTGTATATGTGGTGTGTGTATGTGTACATGCTCAATCGTATGCATGTATAAGTATATATCAAGTGTCTTCCACAATCTATTTTTTAAGATTTATTTTTAGTTATGAGTATGTGTGTGAGTATGTGCATGTGAATGCAGGTACTCACAAAGGCCAGAGGCATTAGATGTCTTAAAGCTGGAGTTACAGGCAGCTGGAGCGATAACCCAGGGGCTGGGAACCAAATTCAAGACATCTAAAAGCAGTATGGACTCTTAACTACCAATATTTTGTGAATAGACATTAACCTGGGATTATCACTAGAAAAAAACAAGAGGACTAGGAGACTGGTTAACAAAACAAGAATTACAGCCTTACTTATAATGTTCTCATTTAAAGTTGTTTTTATAAAATGTTGCTTGTTTGTGTGACTGCATGTTACATGTGTGTGGGTACCCTCAGAGGGCAGAAGAGGGTGTCAGAGCTCCCTAGAGATGGAGTTAGACAGATGTGAGCCACCTGGGCCAATGGGGAAAGCAGTACATGTTCTGAACTGCTAAGCCATCTCCCAGCCCACATTTTAACTTTTTCAAGGAAAATTGCTTTTGTTCTTCCATTTTATTTTTTTAAATCACAATAAGGGAAACTGTCAGACTGGTGATGTGAATCGGTTGGCAAGAGTGCTTGTCTCATATACACAAAGCCACTGATTTGATCCCTAGCACTGCATAAAACCAAGTGATTCTACATGCCTACAATCCCACCATGTGGAAGTCACATACTGAGTTTGAGGCCAGCATGGGCTACATGAGACCTTGTCACACACACAAAAAGGAAAATATAGAAAATAAAAATATTTAATAAGAAAAATAAAGAGAAAAAAGGAAAAAAAAGAAAGAAAAGACATCTGAACATAATTCTCAAGTAAATTATAAAATAATAAACACATAGAGTGCTAAAGGAAATTATGATAACACAACGATAACTGATAATTTTTCATAGATTAGAGTTCTTTAACAGTCAGCCTTCTGTATACACAGATTTTGTATCCATGGGTTTAAAAAACCATAAGAATTTGGCAAAAAAAAACCCTGTACTCTGCTAGGTGTGGTAGCACATACCTTTAGTCCCAGCACTCAGAAGGCAGAGGCAGGTGGATTTCTCTAAGTTTGAGGATAGCCTGGTCAACACAGAGTTACAACCATCCAAGGCAACATAGTAACATGCTTTTTTAGTTTTTTAAATGTACTGAATGTTTAGATTTTTTTTGTCATTTTCTAAATCATAAAGTATAAGAAGCACTTACATAAAGTGCTTGTTAAAGATATAATAAAGAGACAATTTAAAGAAGATATAATAAAGAGACAATATTAAAGAAGATAAGCATATTTTATAGACAAAGAATATCCATTTTATTCAAGGAACTGACATTTTGGTGCTAGGAAGGCAGTACCTAGAAACAATCTCCTGTGAGTATCAAAGAAGGTTGTATTATTCTGACATCTTTCTCCTAACCAATTATATTCAAAATGAAATTTAAGAAACATAAATCTACTATCTTGGAGCATCCTAAAGTAAATTTAGTCCTATCCCACTATTTTACTACCTATTCTGCAAGTGTATGTAAGATTCTAGAAACACTATTTGCGATCACTAAGGGTTAATGAAGAAAATATACAAGCAGCAAATATAGACAGATATAAAAGCCAAGGGATATGTTCAAACCGAGAGAACCAAACCACCTCAGGCAGGAATAAGGCTTTCACAGTCATTTCAAGACGAAGAATATAAAGAAAGTCACCACACAAAACACTGACACAGGCATGCTTAACAGCCTGATTGTAGCAGACACGAGCATAGTCATACCATTAAATGGCTGTGTGTCAGTAAAACATCATCTGTTGCACTGATTTTATGTGGCTAATCTGAATCTAGGGTCAGGACACTTGGAGCTATTATTCCTCTAATAGTCCTTGCCAGCCTGTTCTTTCCCTGCTGCTTCCTGCTCCGCATCTTCTCTGTGGGCTCCCAGAAATCCTTCAAATCCCACCAGCATGTTTCAGGCTAAGTCTGAGAAAGGTGGTGCTTCACGATGAATCAAGCTGATGAGGAAATACTGTTCACTCACAGCCACTGGCTGTGGGCAATATCAATACGAAAACCTCAGGTCATTAGACCTCAAAGGCTAAGTGGGAATTGGTAGAACTTGTAAGGAAAATGCTATAAAAGCTTAAAAGTAGAACTAAAGAAAAAAAATGAATATTAAGAGATGAGATCTGGTTGCCAGGCAGACATTCAACCTATATTGATCTAATCTCTTGTTTTTATCAAATACTACATGCATGAAATAGCGAAAATACTCTATGGCTCACTCAGCTGGTTGATGAGAACATATATTGATCAAAAATAAAAACATAATCATTCAAGTTAGTTCCTCAAGGCTTTCAGGACAGGATTCTAACAGACTAAAGGCTGAAACAATTACTGATCTTCTCTACATCATTTTTCTATAACATCTATTAAAAGTACAAGTTACCCCTTTAAAGATCCAAATTTTATTCATTTTGCTATTATTTCATTATTAAGTTTGTCTTGGCTTTTGGTGGTTACACATTACAGACACAATGTTTTTCCTTTTTTTTTTTTTTTTGGAGACAGGTCTCTCTACATAGTCCAGCTGTCTAGGAACTCCGTCTGTAGACCAGGCTGGCTTTGAACTCACAGAGATCCTCCTGCCTCTGCCTAGGATCAAAGTCACGTTCCACACACCCAGCACAAACACTAATTTTTATATTAACGTAATAACAAAATGGAAGCAAGTCTGGCTATCTTAGAAAATACTTTTTGCTTTAAATGAGATCTGTATGTTACTTATACAGACCACTAAATTATGTAAGTACTGAATGCAGTATAATTTTCTAAATTCCTACTTTCCAAGGGGCACTGCGTAGTCTGTAACTTGGAACTATAAATAATGTTGGTAATAAACATCACTGTGTTTGCACAAGGCTTTGCCAGCACTCTGGATTACCTCCACGGGTATTACTGAGCTAGAGGGCATAAACACATTCTGAAGCATTTTGATGGATGTTGGAATGTTATGTAAGAATACTGGTCTCCTGCACCATATGAGGTACTAAGAAGTATTTGGTTTTTGTTTTTAATTTTTGGATAATATAAGGCTGGAAAAATGACTCAGTGGTTAAGGGGGCGTACTTCAAAAAGACCTGAGTTCAATTCTCAGCACTCACATCAGGTGGCTCAAAAAAAAAAATTATCCCTAACTCTAGCTCCAAGGGGATCCAAAGTCTTTGACTTCTGAGGGCACCAGCACACACGTGTATATCCTGACATACATGCACATATAGCCACAGAGGCACATCCATACATCCTATGTAAAATAAAAGCTTTTAGATAATGTAGGGCAAGAGAGACGGCTCAGCAGTTAAGAGGGCACACTGTTCTTGAAGAGGACCCAAGTTTGATTCTCAGAACACAACTGCTTGTAATTCCAGCTCCAGGCTATCTGAGGCCTCTGGCCTTCGTGGGTACCTGCATTCATATGCATATACCCAACACAGACTACTAATCAGAACCCACCAACCCCCTTCCCCAAACCAAAAGTCCTCAGATCTTTAACTGACAGAAAATAAAGCATACTCAATTGCTGCTTTCATCTGTATTTCTTTGATTCCTAGAAAAGCTAAGTTATTTATGTTTGGGAGCTATTTCTATCTTTTGAAATGTTTACAGTTAACCACTTCTCCCCTATTAAGGTCTTGGTGGTTTTCCTTAAATAAAAAAAAAATGTATAAATGATGGGTATTAAATTGGCGTGCATAATGTCTATTCCAGTTTCCCTCTGTCTTTTACCTTTCTTCTTCCTTACCTTCTTAAGCTTTTCTATCTCATTTTCATCCTTTTTCACCGTCTGTTCCCACATGTGTACTTTATCTTGGTCCTCCTTCAACTGATTCTTTTCAAAATCCAATTGGATGCCCAAGCGAGTCTTCTGATTCTCAAATTCCAAGCTATAAAAAGAAAGGGGAAGTAGACTTAGCACTCAGGACCTCTTGGTCACTGCTGAGCCTCACCCACTATCATGAACACCAAAGCGTTCAGAAGCTGGAACGCTAGCATAAGACAGAGGACTCTAAGCCAAATTCCATCTATCTGCTTCTAAACACTGGAAACTCTAGCACGTTCCCAATTTTCTAGAAGACATTTAAAAAAAAAGTTCATCTGAAACCATCAATTAGCAGTCTCTTCAAGCTTCTATATACTTGATGCAGATTATCTATACTTCTTTACTCAATAATTCCTATAACTAGGCATTAATACCCATATTTTACACAGGAAACTTATGCTAAGAGTTAAAAAAAAAAACAACTTTGCCCCCAAACCCACACAGCTAATGCTAGCAAATATCATATGAGACTGGAATCCATGTCTAACACCAGAACCTAGGCTCTTTCTTATATATCATCACTGTAGTATAGGCTAATATTAAATATAGCTAATATCCCAATTCTTCAACTTGGAAGTAGTAATCTTATATTCTCTATATTGCAGATTCCTCATCTGTAGTTTTCTTATTGAGTTATTATGTATAAAGAAAGCATTCAGTACATGTTAGCCATCATCATCAATGTGAGGAATATGGGCTGTAGTCAGCTCATTTTTACCCAAGGGCTTCAGTTATTTCTAGCATCTTAAGCTCTGCCCAAGAGGCAGAGATTCGGTGGTGTAAGAACATTTAGAAAACAATGAATCCCTGCTATTTTGCTATTGCTCTTTCCCTTACTCTTCAGAAACTCAAAGTACATTAATGGCATATAGGCACTAGCAGCCAAGCAGGGCTAGCTTCCAACTGCTCCACCAATCCTCAATATACTCTGATAGATGCTGCCAGATGTCATGCTAGCAGCTTAAACCTATTAGTCACTATAATCCAAATGGAATGTAATTAACTCTACAATTTTGAGGTATGTAATGTTTAGGCCAATCTAAGTATGACTCATAAAGCCCGCCCTCCATGATCCAGCCCCTGCTGACCTTTCCACCTCCCCTGCTTTCCTCCTGACCCTGTTTTTATGTTCCAGGCATTCAAAACTACTTAGTATTCAGAACAAGGCATACTCTGCCACACCTCTAAGCATGCTGTTCTTACTGGCTGGAACTCCTTTCTGTCCCTGCTTGGCTGGCTAAATCCTACTCATTCTTCCGATCTGTAATTCATTACTCCTTGTTCTTTTAATGGCTTTTCTGATAGTTTAGGGCAGATTCTAAGTTTCCTTCCTTTTTTAATTTCAGATGAGTTGCACTAGTCAATATGGCAGTTGATAACAGATGTGTCATTGCTCTCTATGTGAAACCCTTTCCCTGTCTTCTTTATTCAACCCTAGATCTCTATCCCATTGTCTCCTCTTACTGGAGACAATGTATATTTATACTTCAAAGTGGCACACGTTCTGGGCTAGAGAGATGGCTCAGTGGTTAAAAGCACTTTGCTCTTCCAGAGGACCTGAATTTGGTTCTATTCCACAACCAGTTCTAATGACAGTTCCAAGGAATCTGACAATCTTTTGGCTTTTGTGGGCACTAGCATACACATGGCAATCTTCCCCTTTACACACACAAATAAATCAAGATAAGTCTTTAAAAATGTACACTCTTGGACCAGGTGGTGGCGGCGGCGCATGCCTGTAATCCCAGCACTCTGGGAGGCAGAGGAAGGCGGATTTCTGAGTTTGAGGCCAGCCTGGTCTACAGAGTGAGTTCCAGGACAGCCAGGGCTACACAGAGAAACCCTGTCTTGAAAAAACCAAATCCAAAAAAACAAAAAAAAAAAAGGACATTCTTACAAAATGTCATTGTTTTACAAGTGACAGCTTATTCTGGGGAGATGTGGAGCAAGGGGAACACTCCTTCATTGCTGATGGGAGTGCAAACTTGTACAACTATTATGGAAATCAGTATGGAGGTTCCTCAGAGAACTGGAAATCAATTTACTTCAAGACCCAGCTATACCACTCCTAGGTATATACCCACCAAAGGATATTCCATCCTACCACAAGGACACTTGCTCAACTAACTTCATCTTACCACAAGGATACCAGTTCAACTATATTCACAGAAGCTTTATTCATAATACCCAGAAATTGGAAACAAACTAGGTGTTTCTCAACCAAAGAATGGATAAAGAGAATGTGGTACATTTAAACAATGGAATACTGCTCTGCTGTTTAAAAAAAAAAAATCATGAAATTTGCAGGCAAATGGAGGGAACTAGAAAAAAAATTATTCTGAATGAGGTAACCCAACAAACACAGTATGTACTTACTTATAAGTGGGTATTAGCTGTTAAGTAAATGATAACCATGCTACAGTCCACAGACCCAGAGAAACTAAGTAACAAGAAGAGCTCAGGGGTGTGTATATGTGCATGGATCTCCCCAGGAAAAGGAAATACATTTTGCAGGTAGGCTCAGGGTGAACCAATGGGGATGGAGAGAGTACTGAAAGAGGCAACTGGAATTAGAGGGCATTTTGGGGTGATGAGGAAAGTTAGTACAATGAAAAACTCCCTGGAATCCATGAGGGTGATCCTAGTAAGACTCCTGGTAGTGGGGGATACAAAGCCTGAACTAGGCAAGAGTTCCAGGGGTGGGACTAGGATATTAACCCAGCCACAAACCCTTTAAGCTACAATTAACCCTGCCTGCAAAATGTCCTGGAGTAATGGTGGAAAACTTGGGAATGGCCAACCAATGACTGGCCCAATATGAGGCCCATGCCATGAGAAGGAAGCCCATGCCTGACACTGCCTGGAGGCCAGGAACCACAGGGTGGATAACGCAGAGACCTAGGATTGAACCAAACACGACTAGCAAAGAAAAAAAAAAGTCAATGAGATGATTCCTAAAGATATTCTGCTATACTCAGAGACATGAGCCTAGCCCAATCATCATCAGAGAGGCTTCATCCAGCAATTGAAGGGAACAGTTGCAGAGACCCACAGACAAACATTAGGCAGAGCTCAGGGAACCCTGAGGAAGAGAGGGAGGAAGGACTGTAGGAACTAGAGGGCTCAAGGACATCAAGTACATGCCCCACAGGGTTGACTGAGCGGGGCTGGTAGATGCTCACAGAGACTGAAGAGACAATCAAGGAGCCTGTAAGGGTCTGAGCTAGGTCCTCTGCATATGTTCTGGTTGTGTGGCTTGGTGTACTTGTGGAACTCCTGACAATGTTAGTTGGGGTTGCTTATTGTTCTTGGTAGGTACTATTCATTATGTTGAATAATTAACATCTAATTTCATCTAATTTCACATCATCTTCATAATGCCACAAGATAGGCACCACTGTCTCATTTTATAAAAACTATTATTCAAGAGTTCTCTGTTATTTCAGGTGCCCTACAATAAGTTTATATGGTTCTAAGAATTGGTTGCTGCCCTAGGTCACACATGACTATCAAAGATGGCAGAGTGCAGACATATTATCTCAAAAAGCACCTTCACTCACCGTTTCTTGGCAATTTCATTCTGCCGCTTTACCTTTTCTTCCTCAAATTCTCGGATGTTACGCACACCAATCTCCCGACAAAACTCTTCGAACACCTCATCTTCCACCTAAGGGAAAAGTTAGGGAGGGCAGAGGCATTACTGGCTAAACTCCTACTTTCAAAGCTAGTCTTGTCCTGGTACACATGCCGGCATGCCCACCCCCTACCAACCTGGTTCATCTTCTCCTTCAAGTCTTTCATTTCCCTCTCTCGGCTCTGTATGATTCTCTTGATATCATTAATGCGAGGCCCGAAGTTGGCTAGTTCACTCTCCAGCTTAGACTTTTCCTTCAGTCAATAGGTTGAAAAATAAGACATTAGGGAGAAAAGAATTTCCTTGTCAGTACCAGCCCCATGATCAGCAAACACCAAGAAAGCCTGACTTAGTACCAATGCCCAAGTCACATCTCCAAAATCTCGTTAGAACTCATGTTTTCCCCAGTTTAGCCACCTTTAACCTATACAGAAAGGTGTACAGTAAACATAATGAGTTATAGGTTCATTAATCCCTGAGCCAAATATGTTTTAGAAGTTGGTCTGTTTTTCAGAAGGTAAGTCTAGGTATTATGTAACAATTCTAGTTTGAGTAAGCTGTACTGTTTGGTAACAGTACTCAAACCCAGACAGTGAAATGCCTGTGTAATTGTCTGAGTGCATGTTTTCCCTTGAGATGTGATCCCATAATATAGCTCAGGGTGGCCTCGAATTCTCCAATTTTCTCTCTAATATCCTGGGACCATAGGTATATGCCACTACACTGGCCCTGTTGTTCACTCTCAATTGACTTTTAGAAGTCCCAACATTTTATTGACTGAACTGTGCTAATAACAGTACCTAACATTTACTTAATGTCAACTGTTCTAAGACCTTTACAGGCATTAACTCATTCCATCTTTGCAGTAACCACACAAAATCGACAATAATTTCCATTTGTTAGATCAAGAGGAGAAAACTGACAATAAGAAGTAAGTTGTTTAATGGAATAGATACAGAAGACAGAAGATCTGGATACCTCCACCCGATCCCAGTGCATCCTGAACAGACTGGAAGGAAAGTGAATAGTTCCCCAGTCCCAGTGCAACCTAGGATGACATGGGAGGACAAGGCTGAAGGTCAGGCCTCACCTGGAGATTCAGGGCAAGATGCCTTGTCTTAGTCTGTTCTAGGTCACTCTGTGAGTACTTCAGTCGCATTTGAAGCCCATGGGCCTGAGACTGCACCTGACGCAGTTCTGCCTCTTTCCGTTTTGCCTTCATCTGTTCCTGAAGAGGAAAAGAAGAAAGGGCCATGTGCTAAGTGGCCGACCTGAGCTCAGGAACCCTACTCCTAAGGGTCAGGGTCACTGGGCCTTACTTTCAGTTCCTCTGTCAAACGTTCTTTTTTTTCTTTCAGTTTGTCTACTGCTTTCTCATCCCAGCGCCGTGCCTTTGCCTTGAGATCACTGGCTCCACCAGAGATAACTCCTGACTTCTGGAACAGGGTACCATCCAAAGCCACTGTCTATACACATGAGGGACAGAAGAGAAAGTGAACATAGGACTCTCCAATACTGAGCCTACCCAGCTCCAACAAGAGAAGGGGAGGGGGTGCATACCTTGTGGCGTTGGTGACCTCCAAAGGCAATCCGTCGTGCATCCTCCACATTATCACAAACAAGGGCATTGCCACAAGCATACTGCAGAGCTTTCTTAATGTGAGGCGGTTCATAACGAATCACATCAATCACTAGCTTGGCCCCCTTCAGCTCCCGGAGTTTCTCATCAGTAGGTTTCACCTGTGTGAAGAACCTCATGAAGCAACAGAATACAAAAAGCCAAGGTGAGGGGCCCACAGCACTGCCCTGACCTCAAACCCCTTCTCAAGCCTTACCTCCAGGTAGTCAAGGGGCAAGAAGGTCTCAGGCTCTCCACGTTGCTCCTTGATATACTGAATGCAATCCCGACCTGTCTTCTCGGAGTCTACAATAATAGCATCCATGTTCTTTCCTAAAACCTTGGTCACAGCAATCTGGTACTTCTTTTGTGTAGGCTGGCAGAGGTCAATGAGGCGGCCATACTGAATATAAAGAAGAAGGGAAACTGAAGCACAAGGCTTAGGAATCCCAATTACTAGCTCACAAAGAAGGGCAATGTAAAAATCTGTATAAGCAACCATGAATGCACCCATTGCTGCTTGTTGGTGCAGTCAGTCCTCTACTTTTGCACCTGTATGATACCACTAAGATGGGAATGGGAACGACCTGAGGGGAGGCACTTGTTAGACTTGTATGGCTACAAACAATTTAGACTAGTACAGCAGTCAATCCTAATGTTCCTTCCAAAGACAGAAGTTTGGTTAAGAGGAAGGTTAAGGACTGAATAAACATGTTACAAGATGGAAGACCCAATTAGCACTCAGAAGAAGCCTAGAGAAAGAAATCACATTGCCTCTATCTTCGCTTATATCAAAAGCTTAAAAGGCGAAGCTATAGGTTTCCTAAGATGACTATTGCTTTTGGAATTAGACAATATTAACTAAAAAGCTACAAGCCTTAACAGCCTCCCCAGAAAGCATTTTTGAATATGATACACCAATTTTTCTGTTTTTGAAATATGGTCTCATTATTTAGCTGGGACTAACCTAGATCTCCCTGGTTACCCCAAGTTGACTTCCAACTGCTGATATTAAAGGCACGTACCGAAGCACCTAGCTTTAGAATAGTTACTCATTAACTTATAACTGAGATTATAGTCACATGCCAGTATCTTCTGACTTATGGTTGTTTTGATGTAAAAAATTTGTGTTCAAAGACCAAGGGAGGCCTATGAAATTATGAAACATACATTTAGCTTAGACTATGATTTCTGATACACAGTTCCAAAAACTAAAGTCATAATGAGTTGACTGATCACTGACTACTCCTAGGTAACTTACACGAGAGCTAGACATTATAGAGACCAAGGTAGTTAGAGGATTGGGCCTTCTAGTCCCCTATCCCACACCTAAAAAGAGAAGATGACTAAAAGCTGAGTTCATCAGCAATAGGCAATGATTTAATCTACCGTGCCTATAAAACAAACCCTCCATACAAACCCAAAAGCTAAGGACTGTAGAAATGACATCAGCTGTTAAAAAGTACTTGCTGCTCTCGCAGAGGACCTGAGTTCAGTTCCAATCATTCTTGTCAGGTGGCTCACAACCACGTATAAGTCCTGCTCCGAAGGATCTGATAACCTTTTGTGAGGGTACCTCCTCAGGTACCCTCACTCACAAATATATACTCATAAATAGAAACACAGACACCCCCACCCCTACAATTAAAATAAATATAAAAAGATAACAAAAGCAACCAAAAACCTTGACAGTTGTGTGTTTGTGCAGAATATGGTAACCTAAGCCTCTATTCCTAGAACTCAGGAAGCAGAGACAGGTAGATCTTTGTGAGTTCAAGGACAGCTTGTTTGATATAGTGAATTCTCGGCCAACCAGGAGTATATAGTCTAGGGACCTTGTCTGGAAAGGAAGGAAGGAGGGAAGAAAGGGAAGGGAAGAAATAGAAGGGAAGGAGGGGTGGAGGGAGGGAGAAAGGAAGGAAGGAGGGAAGGAAGGAAGGAAGGAAGGAAGGAAGGAAGGAAGGAAGGAAGGAAGGAAGGAAGGAAGGAAGGAAGGAAGGAAGGAAGGAGTGTTCTATGTTGAGGGTGCTTCTAGATAACTCAAGAGGAGACTCAGTAAGGGCACTTACATTCCTAGAACACACATTGTGGAAGGAGAGAACTGACTTCTGCAAGTTTTCCTCTGATCTTTACACATGTGCTGTTAGGGACAAACAGACAGAGGAGTGTGTGTGTACATGCGCATGCGCGCGTGCGCACACACACACATCTGGTATTAGAAACAAAATGCTGTATTTATTGGCTGTGTGAAAGTAGGAGGAGCACTTTGGTTTTATCCCATCTCACAGGGCAGACCCCATACGATATAGGAAAAGCCTACTCCTGCTCCAGAGCTAGTGACAGCTTCAGGCAGTCACATCTGAATCTATAATCATTTTTCAAAATGTCTTTAATCATTTCATAGACCATTACCTAGCAAGCACCGGCAGATATCTTATATACATTATCTCAATTCTGACAAGCACCTAATAAAGTACCTTTTACTAGATTCCTTATTCCACCCGGAAAATCAAGCATGGTTCCTCAAGAACTTCAGCTGCATGGTAGTGGAGCACGCCTTTGATCCCAGCACTCAGAAGGCAGAGGCAGGTGGATTTCTAAGAGTTCCAGGCCAGCCTGGTCTACAGATTAAGTTCCAGGACAACACAGTTCCAAAGCTACACAGAGGAACCCTTAGTGGGGAAAAGTAATCGCTTCAAAGGTACATACTGAGTGTAATTCATAAGGATTTCCACTTCCTTAGTAGTACTTACAGGAATGATTAGTGTGTATTTATAGAACCAAACTAAGTTAAACTCAGAAACAGAATAATACAAAAGGATAACAATTCAAGGCACCTGGGAACTCAGAATTAGGTGCAGAAGTCAAAAGTTCTGATAAAGCCCAGGGGTCTCCTAATAGCAATGGGACTCACAGAAAACTACAGAAATCTACTTTTTTAAAGAGCAATTCCTAGCCTATCTATCCCCCTCCCAAAACCTTCTTTGTCCTCCCCATTCCCCAAAGAGGAATGGATATAGCAAGACAAACCCATCAGGAAGATGCAATTGTAATTAAAAGAACACATGACTGAGCCGTGAGTACCTAGAACCGATGTAATTCATGCACATGGTAGTACACATTGTCTGTAATCCAACTAGTTCTTATGGGGAGATGGGAAGTGGAGGCAGAAAATCCCAGGAAGCTTGTGGCCCACCTGGCATACATAACAGAAAAAACCATGAGGGTCTGGAGAGATTTCTCAGTTGTTAAGAGCATTCCCACTACCCACACAGTGGCTCATAACCACCCATAACTAGTTCTAGGAGATCTGATGATTTCTGAACTCCACAGGCACCAGGCATGCATGTGGTGCACATACATACAAGAAGAAAAAAGTCAAAAACCAACACAGGACTCTTGTCGCAAATAAGCTTGATGACAAAGACTCACACCTCAAGTTCTTCTCCAAGCTCCCTTCTTGCTGTGGTACAAGCACTCACAAATACACACGTACACATTTTTTAAATTATGTGTAAGAATGTGTCTACATGTGTGTACGTGCACGTGCCCCTAGAGCTGTAGTTATGGGAAGTTGTAAGCCAACTGTTAGAACTGTTACAGGTCCTCTGAAAGAGCAGCAAGTGCTCTTAGTCATTAAGCCGTCTCTCTAGCTCCCAGTGAAAAAAATTTAAACTGAAAACAAAACCAGGACAAACTGAGCATGAACAGTTAGTTCTCTCACAAGCTTTTCTTTTCTCTTTATCACTTATTTTTTATTTTATATGTATTTGTGTTTTGTCTACATGTATACCCATTTGTGATTTGTCTCCACATAGGTCAGAAGAGGGTACCAGATCCCCTGAAACTGAAGTCACAGACATTGTGAGTCAAGATGTGGGTGTTGGGAACCAAACTCAGGTCCTAAAGAAGAGTAGCACCATCTCTCCAGCCCAAGCTATGTCTGTCTGAGCAGGACAGTCTAGCTGAGTTTCCATTTTCCCTGATGTAAAGTAGGAATAGCTACCCCGTCTTCGCAGTGTTGCATAGCAGTCTCCTCCCAACTGGCATTCCCTCCGGAAGGGAGGAGGAGGAGGCTCCTAAGACTCAGAAGGTAGGCACATTAGTCTCAAGTCTGGGGAAGTAGAAAATTAGAAGTTTCTAGAAGATGTTCCTCAGTAAAAACCTACTGAAGGAGTTGTTTCTGACAGACAGCTGTAGAAAGAGGAGATTCTTAACTGCTGAGCTAACTGAGAACTGTGCCGAGAGCTCTGGCATGGTTGCTTCTGTGAGCTGTCATCTGCCATCGGGTAGGCTTTTTGGTGATACAGCTACTTTTCTTTAAGTCATTCCTGCTCTTTTAAATAACCTCTCACTCATATTCTTGTTAGTAATGCCAGTAAAAACTCATCACTATACTGGAGTTTGTTGCAACCATTACTTAGGTCTATTGTGGGTTCCCTTTCTGAGGTGAGTAGGTGTGTATGTCTCCCCATAGAAAATCTATCACAGAACACCGAAGGTCGACAGTGAGTCTGAATCCATGCTCAGAAAGAGGCCCCTCCAGTCTTACCACAGAGCCAGGGTAGAGACGCTTGATGCTTTCCATTATTTCTGCCTTTCGCTGCTGGCGGCTACTCTCCTGCCGGTCAATGCGCGCATCCCCTAGTTGTTCCATCACCTGGTTCAGCTCCTTATTGATCTCATCAATCCGACGCTTGGCCATCTCTACTTCTTCCGTCAATTCTCCCTCTAGCTTCTTCTGCTCCTCTAGAGACTGCCTACAACGCAAAGAAATACAGGAGTTAACCTGGCTGGTAAGATAATACTTGTGACTAAAGGAATCTGGTAGACCTTTAGATCCTGACTAAAGAAAGCATAAAAGAATGAGGAGGGCAAAGAGAGGATTGCAGAGCCACATACTTGCTAGTGGTAATATATTCCTCTAGCTTCTCGATCCGTTTCTGATTCTCTTCAATCTCCCGCAGTTTTTGCTTGATCTTGGCCTGGATAATAAATGCATCCCACTATTAGAGGCTGAACCAGTTAACCCAAGCCCATGTGGTCTCAACTTACACCCCTACTGACTCCACTCACCCAAAATTTCAACAGTCCAACATAATCTGTCATGATCTAATGCAGGAGGCCTACCAAAAGGCAGAAACACAAAGTCCAGTCTACCGCTAGACGAGGGTTTCTAAGAGCTCCAAAATCTCCCAGGCCAGGGTTCCTCACCAATCTAAGGCTCATTCCCAAGCAAAATAAAGCCTCACAGGTTTCTCTGACCTTGTTGTGTCATCTGTAAGCTGTAGTAAGTACTTAATACAGGGTACACATTAATACTAATATTAGAATGGCAGTAAGTGAAGTACACTTGGTAATAGTGTGAGCTTTAGAGACAGACTGCCCAGGTTCATCCTAAAGCTGCAGCTGAGTAATTATGGGATTACTGTTATTATTAAGCCCCAGATTACTTCACCACTGTGATATAGTTTCCTTGTTTTGAAAGTGAGGATAATAGTAACCATCCCTTAAAGGTAATCATAAATGAACTTAAGTGAATATATGTAAAGCATAGTGTTTAGCACACAGTAGCTCCCTGATACATATAAATTTCTGTTGTTCTTAAGACTATCATTACTTTCTTATTTAGGGATTATCACCCCTGATCGTTTTGTTTGTGGTTGATGCTGGGAATTGAATCCAGGGTAAATATGCTAAGCATACACTGCTGCTGAGTTACACTCCCACACCTCAGCCTTCAATTTTTGCCTACCTCTGTTTCCACTTTCTTCCGTTCTTCTAGATCTAGACGGTCCTGGTCAGCCTTCTGGTCTCGATTAAACTTCTCCAGCTCCTGAGCCAAAGTAGCTGCTCTCTTGCTAGCTTCTTCTTTCAATCGGTGGTATTTCTTCACCTGTGTTAAGACAGAAAGAGGACAGGTTACTAAGTCAGCCGATGTTAAGTCACAGATCTCTTTGCCAGGACCCTTTCAAGACTTACCTGGTTCTCCTCCAGGGTCAAGTCTCTGCCCTGACTCTGACTCTCTTCCTCCATCCGTTCTTCAAACTCCTGTCGGGCCTTCTCCACTGACAGCATCTCCTTCTCAAGCTCGTCCATGTCACCTTTACGTTTCTTATAATGTTTCTGAGCATTTTGCAGCGACTTCTTGGCTGCTTCAAGCTTCTTGATTTTGTGGGATGTATTCTCTTTTGCTTTAATGTACTGAGGCCTCTTCTGATTCAATTCTGAGTCCTTTTCCCTTTTGCCAGAGAGAAAAGAGACGACCAGTTAGCCCTGCAGAAGGTAGGGATCCTGGGCTTTTTACTCTAAGAGAGGAACCTATGTATTCCTAGCCAAATCCTCCTGGAAACGCCTTAAAGAACAAGGACCTTGATGCTCTATAGTTCCTCAAAACCAAACAAAAGACCCCAAAACAACAACAACAAACAGGGAGAGGTGCAATTCAAGTACTTGTTGGAATCTACAGCATCAGCTTGGCATCAGCCTAGTCACTCCAAAAGACAAAATTACCACCCCCTTTTTAACCCTTATAACTCTTTGGGGTTCTTTATGGCAACAGACTCCACTGCACCCCCCAAAACTGTCAAACCACTGCCCCATAATGTTAAAGCAGATCCTACAATAGGTCTCTCATTAAAAACTCCCCACAATGAATTGCCTTCATCTGATCTTAAAATTCCTGTCCTTTAAGCTTAAGAGAAACAGAGCTTCTCTTCTAGGATAGCCCTCTTGGTCATCCAATAGCTGAACTTGCTAACTTGTCAACTAAGAGCTTGGTTCTTTTTTTTCTTTATTTATCTGTATCACACATGGACTGGTGATGGTGTGGTGCACCCACCCACCCCACCTCCACACACACACACACACACACACACACACACACACAGAGTAGTTAGTGCATGCAGAGATTGGAGGACAACTTGTGGGACTCAGAACTCTCCACCATATTGGATCCCAGGGATTTAACTCAAGCACCTTTACCAGATGAGCTATGTCAAGGCTGAGCTATCTTACTGCCCCAAGCTTGAATATTGTACTGTATTAATTGAAAGTCAAGAAATATGCCTGTTCAAGGGGAAGATAAACAAATTGGTACAATAGCAGACTCCAGGCTCAGAGGATCCCAAGAGAACAGCAACAGCTGCTTAGTTTTCCACAAGTTACAGGTTTGGGCATGCCTCTTACTTGATCTCCTTCTCAATCTGCTGCTGTTCCCGCATCATTTTTCCCAGCTCTTTCTTCTTCTCCTTCAGCTCATCCTCTACCTTGTCCATCCGCTTCTTGTCCTTCTCAATTTCCTTGTTCTTCGAGGCCAGTTCCTTGTTGAGCTTCTCAATCTCCACTTCGTTGTGGTAGAGTTTAAAGAGCTGCAACTGTACCTGTGCACGTACAACCTCGTCCTTTAGACGCTGGTAGCGGTCCGCCTAAGCAAACAAGAGGACAGGGTGTATCAGTAAGGCACTGCCTTTATCTTGGTCCCTCAGATCAATCTAAGGGGCAGCCAGGCCACCAACCTCTTCCTTTTCTTGTTTGGCCTCCTTGCGTTCAGCTGCAATATTTTTCTTGCGATGATAATTAAACTGTGTGTCCTCTTCAGCCTTCACCAT